>NC_043764.1:22810530-22923493 GCF_902148845.1 Salarias fasciatus | reverse complement strand
AAAAATGCTGCATTGTACAATCGTCGTGCCTTTTTTTTCTGCTTTCAGCTGATGGGATCCTTCGTTCTGGCCGTGGGCCTGTGGCTGCGTTTGACCCGGAAACCGTGTCTCTGCTCAGCGGCGAAAAGGCCCCAGACACTTTCTTCATCGGTGAGTCCTGAAACACACCTGGGTTCACATCTGAGGTCGACACGCCTGTAACGTCGCAGTGGAGCTGGTTCCACACGTGGACCCGATTCAGCACACGTGTTAGACCGTTCACCTCAGGCTGGAACGGGGTTGAAGTCACCACGTTGTGTTTTTTCACTCATAAAACACTGCTTGGTTTTTTTTTTTTTTTCTCTTTTTTTTTTTCCGAACATAATGTGGAAAAACCACTACAACTTGCTAAAGAGGCGGTCTGTTGTTTTCATGTCTAATTAAAACTAAAGGTTCTGAACAAAAATACAACTTGACTGCATATTTTCCTCTTTCTTTCTTTTCTTTTTTCTTTTTTTTTTTGCTTCTTGAAATTGTCATTGTTGGAGCTGAATATGATCTCATGTTTTTTTGGGATTATTAAACTTTCATGCCTCAGATGAGAGTGAATAACAGGAAGCGTTCACTGCGTGTAAAAAAGTGAATACATGAGGGGAAACCACAGAGCTGCGCTCCACCTTTCGGTCTGTCACCCTCCCCCGAGGGGAGGAAGCAGAAAGAACAGAGGAGAGGCAGAGTTTCAAACCCGCAAGAGACGACTGTCAAGAAAGAAAAGGGAAAAATAGACGGGATTTCATGACAAAGATTCAGGTTTTGTCCTAATGTGACAGGATGCTGCTGGAGGAGGACAGGAAAGGATGGATGACACTCACTGTTTGAGAAATCAGAGTATGGAGGACCCTGGTTCGATTCCTCATTTGGTCAAAAAGCATCATAACCCTTAAAGGTTTCCGGTGCTTCTCTCTGAATCAGCCTATTAGGGCCCGAGATGGCGGGCGGCTTCTGTCAGGCCCTCTGGGACTGCGGCGCCGCACATGGCCTTGACAGTGAGAGTGCTCAGCGGTTGCTATGTCGCGTTCCCATGAAGCAAGACGTCTACTTTCCCTGTGCTTCTGAGAGTAGAAAGAGGAAATGCACACGCAAGTGCAGAAGCTTCAGCACCAGTTGGCAAAAACTTGGAAATACAGCAATAATAAATTCGCCCGACGACCCTGAGGTGTCAACCAAACCGCCAGCAAAACAAAACCCGCCTGTCTGAGTAATCGTTGTGTCACACAGAGGGATCCTACGAAGCGTCTCCCATCTGAACGCCCTGTTCCTCGCCCTCCGTGGAGCCGTTGCCTCGCAACCGATCCCATCTGTCCCAGAGTGCACTGTGGCAACCGGCCTGCCGCGCTCCTCCCCGAAGATCCACCTGTGATGTGTGTTTTCCTAATGAGCTGCTAAATGGGAGATCAGAGCGTCGAAGGGGCCTCAGAGTGTCCCACTGAAGAGCTCGGCGGCTGAATCAGACTTCTGCCGACGCAGATGTTCACATGAGGACGCTGTCAGAAGGCTCGAACTGTTAGGAATAAAACGTAAAAACACCCAGAAAAAACATGAAAACAGTTTGGAAATGATCTCTCCAGACAGTCAAATGCACATCTTGATCTATGCTGCCCCCTTTTGGTGAAATGAGGGAGCTGAAAGACTCCTTGGTCATTAGAATCACTCACTCTGGGAAGATTATATTTCAACTATATTACTTAAAATAAATCCGATAAATCAAAGCGTTCTTCTCTCATTGCTGGCTCGTTCTTCTTCCTCCTCCAGGCGTGTACATACTGATCGGTGCCGGCAGTCTGGTGATGCTGGTTGGTTTCTTCGGCGCTGCGGGGCTGTTAGGGAGTCTCAGTGCTCCTGGGTTCAGTGAGTATGAAGTTCAATAAATAACACTCAATACACATTCATCTCACTTCTACAGCGCTTAATGTCCTCTGGGATTTTCTGGTTTCTCAGTTTTTCCGCCTGTCTGCTGATCATCTTTGGATCTGAGGTGGCAGCTGGAGTGTTTGGATTCCTAAACAGACAAGGTGCTTTTTTTTTTCTTCTTCTTCTTCTTATTTCTGAGAACTTGACTAGAATTAATGATTCTTCAATGCTGCATTGAATCGTTATTCCTCCTCTCTCATGCAGATAGTTGAAGATGTCCAGAACTTCTACGCAAAAACCTACGATGAGAATAACAACGGCACGCTGATCACCTCGGACCAGAAAGTAGTACGTGAATATAAAAATACATTCAGGAGCGTGTTGATGCAAATTGGAATTTCAATTGAGAAGTTTTTGGTCAGTTATGCCATAATTGAAAAGGGTCTTCCAGTATGTGTATATATATTTATATATATGATACCACACAGTTGTATATATTGTTCTTGTCCTCTCAGCTGAACTGCTGTGGGACCGTGAAGAGCCCGTGCCCCGAGGCTGATACAAGAGTCGTGGTGAGATCAGTCTCCAGCGGACATTAAAACCAGACTTTTTAATGCTTGAACCAACGTGAACCGACCAGCGCTGCTGTCTATCCGTTTGTCCGCAGGACTGCGAATCGGGCATCAAAGACTTCTTCAACAACAAGCTCTCATCCATCGGGTGCGTGGGCAATACGGCACGATCGCCGTGGTCATGGTGATCGGGTGGAGTAGCGGCGGCGGAGACGGGGTTCGCCATATGTTACGGCTGTGAAACGCTTCTGATTTTTTTTTTGGTTCAGATCATCGGGATGATCTGCAGCATGGTGCTCTGCTGCGCCATTCGGAACAGCAGGGAGGTCATCTGGAGGCCGACGCTTTGACCTTTCCACCCCCCTCACCCTTTCTGTTCAAGGCCCGATAAGACCGTCCAGCGCTTTGGCTCAGATGTCCATCCTCACTCGTTAGCCAGCCTGGGCCCCCAGAAAAAAAAAAAAAAAAACACACCTCAGAGCTTTTCCCCTGGCAGTTTCCAAGACTTTCTTTCTATTTTTGCTCCCTTTTGCACGCTGAGTAGCATGAAGTTAAATTTTTCACATACCTGACGGGAACGGTTCAGTTTGCGGGTCGTTTCCTTTGCGGCCATTTGGCCCATCGCTCCAAAATCTGAACCCGCACACTGACACAGTGGTGTCAGTCCTTCTTCACACAGCCTTGACACTGACCCCTCGGCTGTGGGAAACTGAAGCCGGAGGGAGGGCGATCTGATGTGAAAGCAGCTGACTTTGCTCGGCCACACACACACACACACACACACACACTCACAGCCATCCAAACACAGGTATGTTGTGTTACATGAGACCACAACCTCAAAAAAGGCTTTCTGGCTTCTCAGTGGGAGTCCGGACTGGGCGGGTCACGGCCAGGGTGCCGAGCGAGGGGGATAACTGGAGCATGTCTCTAACGCGCTGGAAGCATGCACTCAGAACACACAGGTAGTGATCAGTACGAAGAGAAAGAGAAGCCGCTCCAGTAATGAACCAGTTCCATATTTTGGGAAATCTGCGTGCTTGATTTCTCGAGCAGTGCTTGCACAAAAACAGTCGGTCAAACCAATCAGATCAGCTGAGATCCGTTCCCAACAATGTCAACTGGTTCATCAGTGTTTTTGCACCTTTCGTTTTTCACAATCATCTTTTAATTCCATGTGCTGGTGTTTTTTTCTGGTTTTGGAAAATACTTGAAAAAGCCACCCAAAGTGGCACAGAAGGTACTTTTTAAAAATCCATTGATGTATAAGTTTGGGAAAATAATGTGGAAAAGGTGTACATGACTGGCAGCTGATAGGACTTAACAGGCCAGTGTTGGTAATTGAAGTAATCTGTTCCCGCCACTTCCCTCACTACCACTGACATCTCCTCATCGTCGCCTCAGAAACAGTTTCCTGTCAGTTTTGGCACAGTGTCAACAACATCACTTCCGGCTCTTCTAAACGAATACGTTCTTACATAAGAGAGTAGCCTCAGCCGCTGCGGACTCCTCCGTTCGTATCATGTGCTGTGTTTACAGGCTAAACATATTCTGGCTCCCCTGCTTCCATCTCCTCCCCACCGGCTGTGCCTTACATGTACACGCCCCCGTCAGAAAGCCTGGAACGTGTCCCTCTGACTCCTTCACCCTCCGGAAGCTGACAGACGCACCAAAATCTGGGAAACTACCAAATTTATCCAAATTGAAATCAGCTGTAAATTTCAAGAGTTTATTTACAAGTCACATGAATCCAGTTTGTAATGTTTTTTGTTTTTTTTTTTTGTAGTTTGCACATTCTTTGTGTTCTGATGTGATAGTTGCTATTTAACATGCTGTGTGTAGACGGGAACCTGCAGTAGTTGTACGTTGTTGTAGCGACTCCACACGTCACCGGAACAGCTTCTCAATGTGCCTTTCTGTGCTTAAACAAGGCGATTTGTCGGGCCTGCAGACTGTCGAGCAGGACTGTACATATGTTGTAGAGTTGGACTGCAGTTACCTTTCACTCACATTTGACGGTAGCACATATGTGGCTCGACTCAATGTTACTCGTGTTGGGGTTTTGTTCTGTTTTTTTTTTTTTTTTTTTTAAACTGTCACACTCGACTGTGTCTCCTCCGCCAGAAGCTGACGTGGTGTTTAGCTAAAGTCATTTCCCAGCCAACATTTCCAAACATCTCTGGTACTGAGAAAATCTTTTCTCTCTCTTTTTTTTTTTTGGACTCAAAACAATCATCATAGCATAGAAGTCAAGGGATCTGGCTACGAGGGACAGAAGTGCTGTTTTTTTTTTGTTTCTTTTGGTTCCGGTTCATTGTGATGTGACAGAAACGAAGACGCGGCTCAGACGTCCTCGTGGCCTCGGGACGCCAGCAGGCGGTGTTCGTTCTCGGACGGCCTCGGCGGAGTTTCAACCCCTCTCCTGCCGCGTCCTTCAGCTTGATGTGTTGACGACCCTGCGACGCACCTGAACAGTCGAGCATTTCATAGATGATTGTGTGTTAATTTATTTCGATACCATTCCAGGTCTCTCAGGAATATAGGTGTTTGAAGTTTAATAAAGGTTTTACAGAGTATCTGGTGTCTCTTGTTATTATGCAAAGAGTCTCAAATAACAGGAAGCATGACTGAACTGGTTTCAGGAAAAGGAAGGATGTTGGTTTTGTCAACAAACTAAACAGTATAATGTATTTTTTATCCTAGTAGGTGGACCATAGTCTGATAATGGAGATCATGGTGTCTATTCACAGCCTCACTAACCTGTTCTGCAGGCTGATTGGGTTTCGAAAAGAAATTATTCCACCAAGTCCAAATCTTTCTAGTATCTGAATTCAGGCCTTAAATCTTACCTGGAATTCAAAAATATTGTCATTTGAAAAATGTTGTTACTTACTCGAGAGATAACAAAGTGGAATTGGAATCGTGTGTGAATGCAGCTGTGTTAATATTTCTACAGTAAAAATAGAAAGCCAGCGGGAGTCCTGAGAGAAACCCTCACATCCCCCGTGGTTCGGAGGGTTTCCAGGTTTAGTCGCGTTCGATTCATGTCAGAGGTTCACCTTTCTGCGCTTGAGCCTGAAGGACAGCTGAACATGTCTCTGAGGGGGCAGTTATGTGTGCAATTTGGCGACGGCTCCGGGGCGACGTGGGGTACAGTTTCCCCCGCACTGCAGCATGAGCACTTTCCCTGCCAGTGCAGGGTGTAACGGAGTGTGTGGCAGCGATCTCCCGATTGCATCAGACAAAAAAAAAAAAAAGTGTCACACTTGCAATCGGGCTGCTTTTTCTTTCCAATCCAGTGTTTGTGAAGTCTATTCTGAGACTCTTCCATCTGCACACACTCCACACACAGGAAAAACACACTCTGCGTTCATAGATAATTTATTCAGCATTTAGAAATCCGTATTTACACATTTTAGTCTGAAATGAACAATGAATAACTTTGAACTTCAATGGATGAAACTCCTTTGACATGTCAAACGGTTAAAATTGTTCTTAATTCCAGTTGAACTTTAGCTGAACATTTCGCTGAACATTACATACATACATATTTACATCAGTAAAGCTCGTGAAAATGCTTTGCTGAGTTACGAGTGCGGCCTGATTTTCCTGCTTTTAACACATATGATCCATTTGTGGGCTCCTGCATCTCTGAAAGAAACCTGACCAACCAGAACGACCACGATCGACCGAGCGAGCAGAGCTACTCGACGGTCGAGGGATGGTTTCTGAATTTTTTTTTTTTTTTTTTTTATCAGAAGACTTGGTCCCAGAAGCTCTTTTCCATCATTATCGCTTCACTTTGCAACTATCAAGCATCTCCTTCCACTAAAATCATGAACCTTTTGAGATATTCAAGCATGATTTTAAATAATCGTGCCGGCTGCCTTTGAAGAGATTCACAGTACAGAGTTGAAACATCCTAAACACCTCAGCAACAGTCATTTGGGGACGATGAAAACGGTCAAACAGCTCAGAAAACCACTCCTGACAGATTAAAGTCTTTCAACACAGAATCCCTGAATGGAAAATTGTTGTACAGAAAGGTGAAGTATTTTATTACTTGTGCAGATTCTGACAAAACTTCTTGTGGATTCAAAAAAAGATACACAGTTTAGCATGTATCCTTTTTAAAAAAAGACGTTTTAATCAAGTAAAGTTTCAGCATCCTGGTTTCTTCTTTACAGCACCATTAAATGTAGTGATTTCTGAGATGGTTTGTAAAATGTAGGTTGAAGTTACAGGAGGGTTTGAATGGTTTTGATGTGTTTTGTAGCCTGAATGCATGAAGACAGAACTAAAGGTTTGCGGCCACAGGAGTAGAGTCGAGTCTGTTCTGGGCAAACGGAGATAAAGACGGACTGTCCAGCCCCTCAGTGAGAGCATCAACTCTCTTTTCAAGTGATAAACCGAACCGAGGCTAATACACAGGAGAGCTCCAGTCTCGTAAATAAGAGATACAGTCGCAAAGGTGAAATCTGAAAAGGCAGTTTATGCAGAGTAAATGTTGTAGGGCGAGTACCCCAGGAGGAACTCTCCAACGCCGACAAAGTACACGACCTGGGCGATGCCAAAGAGCGGGGCAATGACCAGGGCCCGGCAGCTGGCTCCCTTCAGGAAGGCGCCGGGTCCTTCTTTTTTCAGGATTTTCCTGGAATGGAAAACAGAGAGCGAGTTAGCAGAAGTGCTGCCTAATGAGGAAAAGGGAACGCAAAATTTGGGTTTCTCCCAGGAAAATCTACGACTTAAATATGATTACCTGACACAGTCGACTACGCCGTTGTACGTTTCCTCATTAGCTCCTTTCTTGAGCGACTGTAGCCTTGTCTTGACAACTGGACAACAAACACAAAACACAGTTACTCACAACTTGTGATTGTCGTTGAAGTTTGACTAAGGAAAATAGCGGACTGACCGTCACAGGGACTGACAGCCACAGCGGCGACACATCCCGCCATGCAGCCGGACATGAAGGACCAGTAGAAAGGCACGGACGGGTCTCCGGACGAATGCTGGCCGAGCTGGTGCAGATGTGCAAAAAGAGGGAAGTACACAACCGAGAACGGCATGTCCCTGAGAAGAAGAAGAAGACGAAGAAAACACATTGATAATCCTCTGATCATCAAACAAGAGATGTTCACAGAGGAGAATCTCACCTCATCAACGTGGCCCCGAGGCCCCTGTACAGTCCCGTGACTCCTTTGGTGTTGAGCAGCTCTCTGGTGATCTGTATGGCGGACACTCGCATGACCTGAGGAGCCGGGCTGGCGTTGTAGGAGCGGCTGAGGACAGCAGTCGTCCCTCCCATCTTCAGAGCCGTGGCCACGCTGGGCATCACCCTCTGCTGAGCGGCTGCAGCATCCAGGAAGCACAGAGTCTTTTACTGGGACGGAAGCATCCAACAGGGCAGCTGCCGGTCCGGCCTTCAGCCGTGTCTTACCCAGCCTGCCGGCATCCTGTAGCTGGATCTTGAGCATCTCCATGGGCGTGGTCACTATGACTTGGCACATCCCGGCGCAGCATCCTGCCAGCATCTCCTTGAAGACTGTCAACTTTCCTCTGAGGACACAGAAAGAAATTCAAGTCGTCGAATGTTTTGATCGTGGGGTTTTGTCGTGTCTGTCTCGTGGTACTGACCCGTCTTTGCTCAGCTGGTGGCGAAAGAAGTCATTGGCAGCCAGTTTGATGGCTTTCTCTGGGGTCACCAGGGTGAGATTCACTGCAGCACCTGCGAGAGCGAGCAAGTGAAACACTGAATATTGAAAGTAACTGAAAAAACCAACAGCATGCTGCAAAAGATGTTTGAACCTGATAACTGTTTCTTGGATCACTGAGGCTACTAATCAAATACATAATCTGTAAAATGAGCGCGAGCCGTGAAATTTCAGTGTCATGAATTAATTGCTTTGGCCGGTCAGTCAGAAATCACTCATCACAGACATCAGCGCTTTATCGCCGCTGCCAAGTTGAGAGTTGCCAGCTCTGCCAAAGCAGGCTAAATATGCACTGTGTTTATCCAGCAACAACTTATGAAAGTGTGAATAGACAACCTGCGGAGTCTTACCTCTGTACATGCCAAAGTAGCCTTCAGATTTCACCGTCTTGATCAGGCAATCCATCCTGAAAGGAGAGAAAGAAACGAGAGACAGATGAGAGAGGGACGCCAAATTACTCTCAGTTACGCTAAACGATGGACGAACTGCTTATATAACAGATGAACTTGGTTCATTTCATGGATCGTTTACTATCAAGATGTCCATAAAAGGCTATGACAGATACATTAATGTAAACAGTTTGTACAAAGAAGCTGCCTTTTCACAGGACGTCTGGAAACTGGAGGCAGCGTCAAATCAGCGCTCTTCTTCCTCCAGCAGCTGAGACTCTTACATGTTCCGGTAGAGCTGCTGGCCGCTGCGCTGGTTCTGCAGCCGGGTCTTGGCCAGGTCGATCGGGAACACGCAGGTGACTCCCACCATGCCTGCAATACCTCCATTGATCAGTTTAGCTGGGAGGCTCCACGAGAAAAGGTGAAAGGTGAAAATGTCAAAACATGTTCTTGCAAAACTCCAGGGTAGAAACACACTCTGCAACGCACAGCCGCTTGGTGACTGTAAATCAGACATTAACAGGTTTACAGTGAATTCCTCTGGGGATCTAGTCATCCAGAAATTACTTGTTGATAGAATGATTCTAACAAAACACACTCAGCTGACAACCTGTATGTATTTGGCATAAATAAATTATCAAAATCAAGGGAATAATCAATGACATGCTCTCATCCAGCATGTTTTTGGGCTCATACCTAATTTGCTGTTGCTGGGCCATGGTTCCCGCTTGTTTTCGGTTGGTTAGTTGTAGGTGAGCCGCAGAGGGAGAGCAGGTCGAGAGTCCCCGAGAGACACTGAGCAAGGCAAGAGTACAGAGAAGCTCCGGGTTATATATATTTAGAAGAAAGCCCAGCCCTGCGGATCCGGGATGAATTCCAGATCACTCCCCACCCACTGAACTCACAGACGAGAAATAGTCCGTGTCAGTCATCACACATGTATGAAGGAGGGAGTGCCAGCACGGGGCTACGAGCTCCAGGACTCACAGTCTGATGTTAATTTATAATGAGGATATAATTTAACAATCACAACACTGGAATTACTTACAATTCTTCTGAACTGGGCTCATCCTGAAAATAATATAATGGCTTATTATTTTTATACTTTTACTGTTGACAGCCATAAGTCAAAAGAAATATAGAGATTTGTATGCACAATGAACTAGAGTTTCATTAACTAAATTGTAAATTATTAAATGTAAAAGCACTGACTTGACAACTATAAAAAAGGGAAAAAAAAAGAGTTGACAACTACACTGAATTTAAATGCATTGCCAGTTTGATTAATTCCAGAGATGTCAAACATAAACTATACAGTGATATAGGTAAAGATTATAAATAAATGGAGATATACTTAAAGCGTAAATGCACAGAAAATAAAAATGTTGTTCAAAAGGTTTTAATATTAATCCACACTGTGATCATACAAATAAGTGACATGTTATTTTAAAAGCACAGAAGTAGATAACATGGTGTAAGTGTGTGAGGGGTGTATAAAATTACAACCTTGAAGAAAAAAACCAAGCAAAGGATCCAAGAGAATTACAGCAATGTGATTTTTGATGTGTTCCTTCCAGCCCTAATAACAAGTTATGTTGACTATGAAGAGGATAAAAGCTGAAATGAAACAATGCAAACACTAAATCGTGCTCATTTCTTTTCTTAAAATAAAACATTTTACAACGTTCCAGCAAAACATTCTCGTTCTAAAGTGTGATCTGGAAATATCAGCTGTGAAAACATGCATGAGCTTAAAACTCAAAACAAGAGAAAAGTCATTAGAAAGGCATTAAAGTGTAACAAGTGTTTCTAAATTGCTGAACATCTTTGTTCTCTGCATAACATTCTTGCACATGTTGCAGATCTAAAGTAATGTAGAGTGATTATATGAGAAGAACACTGACCTGTAGATGTGAGGATGCAGCTGTCAGCTCTCTGCTTTGTAATAATCATTATTTATAAGACATGACATGAGCTTTTGTTTGTAGTCTCTCTGAAATGGTCAAACTTTAAAGTGAATTTATGATCATGTATTGTTGTAAAAATATGTTCAAAAGCTCCTAAATGCTGCATTTCAAATGCTTTCGATGGCAGTGAGGATACAATGGGAGGAGCAGGTGGAACAGGAGCTGCAGAAAGAAAACAGCGAGGGAGGAGAAAAAAGGATGAATATGCAGGAGACTGCAAATTGAATGTATATTTGTTACTTGTATTTGAAAATTTATTATTTTCTTAACTGTTGTTCATAATAAATAAATCTCACATGTGTTGCAGGCATAGTATATTTTTATTGCAATATTAATTTGCTCACAGACTCCAGGAATCATAACATTTATGCTCTCCGGCAGAGGAACAGAACAAATCTCTTTAACAGTTAATATTCCTGGTTATTCTCATGAGTCTCAGGTTGATGGTGTGATAATAATCTTCTTTTCAGGCCTTTTCTCCTCTCCTGCAAAGAGCCTGCCTTTTGCTATTTCCCCCGTTGTAAACACAAATTTATCTGGTTAAATAAAAGGT
Organism: Salarias fasciatus; assembly: GCF_902148845.1. Classification (NCBI taxonomy): domain Eukaryota; kingdom Metazoa; phylum Chordata; class Actinopteri; order Blenniiformes; family Blenniidae; genus Salarias; species Salarias fasciatus. The sequence continues at coordinate 22,912,408 of NC_043764.1, read as the reverse complement.
AAATAAAAATGTATTTTGGGAACACTGTTTGTATAAGATTGAACTTGATAATGTGCGTGCATGTTTGAGCAGGTTATTAAAGATATTGGTTCACATTCTGATAAGAATTTACTGCCAAACCATGGAGAGAGGCAGCGGGGAAGATATGAGAGACTGCAGGACTTTTAGAGCTTCGACTGGATCGCAGCTGAAAAGTGACTTTCACACATCTTTACAACCTGACTACAACTGATAAAGTGTCTCATTGCTGGATGTTTTTACATCTTCGCAGGTTCTTCAAATATCTCCCACGATGCATCTGACTACACTCATAGTGCAAGCATGTGCAGCACATGTTGATGTCGACAGAAACAAATTGCAGTTTTTAATGGAAATGAATAAAAGTGAGTAAGATTCTTCATGATTCAGGCACAAACAGGGCCGGAGTGCAGAGAGCATTTCAACACGAGCAAACATCGTCTGCGCAAATGTGAAATTAGATGCAAAACTGCATGAATGAATAAGAACAAACATTGAAATGTGGCCTTTCTCATGTAATTACTGTAGTGTAAACTAAAAACTAGAAGCAGAAATCGCGTATCATCTGTTCACAGAGTTTTGGACATGTGTGCTTGTACATGAAGATCCAATGTTCTTTGTCTTTTTTTTTTTTTTTAAAGGTCAAACAAAGAATATAAGCTCAAACATTTTGTACGAAAACAGTCAGGAGTGGGTGCCTGGCAGGCCTCAACGCGTCAGAGCACGTTAAGAATCCTGCTTAAAATATCAGTGAAATCCAGAAATAACAAGTTACACAACTCATATGTGGGCTTTCTTTTTTAAGTCAGCGATTCTATACATTCTTGGCTTTCAGACGTCCCATATTTCTAAGAACTGCTTTTTTATATAACAACTTAACATGTCAAGTCAAGCTCATGGTTGCGCGTGTAAGGTAATTCATCAGTTCTTATCGCTTACTAAGAGATTAGCTGGTCCAGAAATCATTCAGTGTTTTAAAAATGCCTGTGGATTGCAAAGTAGAGGAAAACTTGAGGAGGGACCAAACTGAGACCAAATATTTGGTCTCTACATGAGGTTAAACAGGTCATGGTTCCTGAGTTTATGCTGAAATACAGCAGAGCCTTTAAAGACTGTGACTGCATGTGACCACAAGAGGGCAGACAAACCCAGTCCCAACATTTAGTCCTGGTTTGTCAGGAAGATGCTCTGTTCTGTAGGTGCTTCTCTCTCTCCTTGATTAGTCAGTTGAAGCCTCCTCTCTGGGCAGCTGCAGGCCGTGAAGCGCCACAAACAGAATAACTCGCAGGAGCAAAAATATTTTTTATGAAATTCCAGGACCCTAGGGAGGGGTAATGAAGCGAAAGCTCAGAGGAACAGGTGGGAAATGATCACGGTTGGGTCGCAGCTGGCATCCAACCACATTCTGCTCCTTAGCCCAGAGATAAAAGCATTATTGACTTTTCATATGAGGGAATTCAGGCCCGGTCGTCATTAAACACGGGAGCCGTCTGAACACGCGAACAAAACCGAGCATCCTGCTTCACTGGTCAAAGAACAAGTGGCCATGGCGAGATCTTCCTCAGACAAGAGGGAACACAGACTTCTTGGTCAACAATGAGAAAGTATCTCTATTGAATATATGCCGACAGCCCGTCTTTTCCAAAGAATTACATCAGAAAACACGACGTCTCCACAGACGTCATGCAGCAATCTGCTTCCCCATCTGCTGGCTGCTCATGTGAACGCTCTCACGCCAGCTGCAAAAACAATTTGTTTTTTTACCAGTCAATATGGCAGCGAGAGGTGACTGAGAAGTGATCACAGCCCACCGGCGTGTTAGGAGAGTGTTAAATTGTTTATCTTGTTCTGTCATCCAGGGTTTCCGGTCCCAAAGATGGCGGAGAGACTTCCTGAGACACGTTTCACTGACCTTGGTACACCTCCAGAGGAACAGAAATAGTTTGACCTAAATCGTGTCGTGTCCTTGAAGACACTCTTATTAATAACCTCGGGAGTCAGGAGAAAACCTCCGTCTTTTCCACTCCTGGTTTCTGTCCCTCCTCTCATTTGTAATCATTCCTGTCCTAACTTTGATTCCACCTCCTTTTTTTTTTTTTTTTTCTTTTTTTTTTGGCGTGTGTGCACCTTTGCTTTCGCTCAGACCCCGAAGGCCCCCACAGGGGCTCAAAATCAATCTCACAGAGCTTAAAATAATCAACCTAGTTGAAGGAGAGGGCTTACCAGTCGCGTGTACAGTAGCTCCCTACCTCGCACCTTTATTTTTACTCCGTCCCTGCCCTCCTCTGGATGCGAGCCATCTCAGGATTAATCTGGATTTTCTGCAAACGTTTGTCTTAAATCAACATTTGCAGTTGATTAAATTTCCCACTCTGCATGCAGCAATCGCCGTTCCCTTCGCCTGGGTGCCATTAAAACGTCAGTGACGCTTTGTAACGTGGATTTTAAAGCTGACTCTCTCGTGCGTGCATACAACTGAGGTCAGCCGGTCGCTTTTAATTGCCCCTATAGGAGAACGTGAGCCCGTCTCCCTGCGACGATGGCCTGTGGCGTGTCCGCCGCAGTCTGGAACATGAATGGATGGATTGCTGTTAATTCAAACACTCGTCACCTTGAAAAAAAAAAAATCATTTAAAAAAACAAATCTTGTGGGCATATGTTGTGTTTGCATCAATTTGTTGAAGTAATTCACAGTGTGAGCGAGCGCGAGATGACTCACCGACATGTGAGCGAAAATACAGTGCATTTTGCCAAATAGCAGAGAAAACAAAGGCTGCCGCAACGGCTCCGCGTAATTGGTGACCCCTGTCTCAGCAAGTCGTAACCCCCAAGACAGCTGAAGAAATATCATCGATCACTCAGGGTAAGAATAGCGTCTGGGAGCTGGCTTACGGCCAGCGCCGAGGCCGTCTCCGCCGGGGTAATTAACAACACCATTCACAAAGACGCATCCATTTAAAGATCTTCAAACAGTCCCGATTTCTGTCTCTCACGACCTTTAGCTAATGAGCCGTACTCCTGCCGGTGGAGCTGCACGTTGAGGAAGAATTAAAATACTACAGCTGACCCTGCCTGATTTAAAAAGCCACTTTCAATGGAAAACTGTTAGAAAAAAAAAAGTGATGCCCAGAGTCCTCGTTCCCCTCATTTCATGCTAATTTCATTGTCTTGTGTTTTTTTGGGTTCTGCCATTGATTTTTAAAGGTATGCAAATTTGTCCCGACTCAGTGCCGAAGTCAAGGAGGCGAAGCCCGTCCTACATTACAACTCAAATATAGCTGCCGCAATTAGGGCCGGCTTTCGTCTGCCACATTAGGCATGCAGGAGAAATCATTCCCTATTACTGTCTTATTTATCTGTCGATGTTTTGAACTCAGAAAACAGGAATATAATCAGTGGACGGACTGGATGGGAGCTCTGGCGAGGTTCAGGGTCCTTGGTAGGATTCCGCTTGAAGGTTCACGGAGATAAAAGTGACGATTCTCTTTCTGGATCGTCTTTGTCCCGTCGCCGTACAAAGAAAGGACTCGGTGGGGTTTTGCCCTGATTGCGTGAATAAATAAATGAGTCCGTCGATTTCTCTGCTGAGCCTCTTCCTCTCGTTTTCCCCCCTCTGTGTTGCTCTGAAGCCCTCAGAGGAGGAGTAATTACAACCTGTCTCTGACCCGCACTGGCCTGCAGCCCAACAGGAACAGCCTGCGGACGGCCGGCGGAGGGGAGGACGGCGCCCAGAGGGCCACGAATGAACAGAAGAGATGGGAACGAAGAACTGATAACAGCGCTGAAGAACAAACAAACAAACAAACAAAAAAAAAAACAGTCAAGGGTGACCGAGCGAGGGATGCTGAGGAGTGACAGACCGAGGGAGGAGAGGAGGGCTCGATGGAAGGGTAGGGGTGAGCAGGATGGCGGAGGGAGAAGAGGGAGGGCGAGCTTCCGACAAAAGGAAGTGGGAGACGATCCAGTAAAACACATGGTGAGCGAGCGAGCGTGCGTGCGCACGTGCATTCCCGTACGTTGGAGCCACACGCGGTGAGGGGAGTGCAGGCGGGAGATGGTCACAGCCCTAATAGCATTATAATACTTGACGCCAAATTTGAAAGGCTAGATTGCAGCCTGTTCGGGATTTAATTCTAAATTAAGCTTGTAAGGAGAAAATTTGCATGTAAATCCATGTACCGAGCCATTACTCAATGTGTGCTCAACAATTAGAAGCATTGAAATCAGAGAGTTAAGACAACTGAGTGGGTGCCAGGATGGAGATGAGCTGCTGGCACGCAAACACGCCGCACATGGAAACGTCATGGAGGGAGAATGATAATTATTAAAATACACAAAACACACAGTTTTGCCCCCCCCCCCCCCCCCCCCCCCCCCCCCCCCCCCCCCCTCCTTCCCGGTCAAGCCTGTGAAGTTTATAATAGCTGTTACATGTCTGCGCATGTACAAACACACACGTTTTTGTGAGTCGAGTCCAAGTGTGGCAGAAAGGGAGAGAAAGGGAAGCAGAATGTGACAAAGTGAGTGAGGGAGAGCCAGAGCGCTGAGCTCTCCTTCTATAGACCGAGCCCGGCCTTGAAGTCTGTCGGCTCCGAATGGCACATTTGGCACGAGAAAACTTCAATCTGAGTCCCAGAGAAAAAAAAAAAGGGTTTTGATGAATTTTTACTCTTACCTCAACAAATGCATTTGCTTTAATGGCGCAATTTGTTGGCACTTTTCTCTCAGTTAAAGCAATCTGTGTTCAGCGGAGGGCGTGACAGGGAAAGTGTGTTGATTTTTTTTTTTACAGTTTTGATCTACTCATGGGGGTAAAGGTCAGAACTCATTATTAAAATTACCATAACTAACAAGTGCAATTCAAAAAAAAAAAAACACCTCTGAGCCAAACATTAGGAAAGTTACACTTATCGGCGCTGGTGTTCACAAAGATATGTGAAAATACAGATATCCCCTCCAGAAGTGGCTTTTACCCCATTTTTTACCATTTTTTCTTATTCCAAAAAGTACATTACTGTACGCTGGGCTTCAGACGCCGGCGTAGCCACTTTCAATTCAGTAACTTGAAGTGCTGCAAAGTTTCCCACAGCTTTCTGGCATCACCACGGTGGATATTTCTCTTTTCAGTTCCCTTCCCAGACTCACAGACATCCACACATTCAAAAGTTGCATTAAGATTCTTCATTTTTCAGTAGAAAAGAAGACACAGCTGAGCTTAAATTTCAGCGATTTAGTGAGCCAGACAAATCCACCTGCGACCCTCCATCTCTAACCTGGACCGTTTGAACCGACATGATGCATGGAAAGTGAGTTTTATATGTTTCATTTGCTTAAATACCATCAAGCAGAGGTGGCATTTCTTTGCATATATTATTTCTTTGATTTCTTTCGATTCAGTCCCAGAGAATATATCCAATAAAACTCATCAAACTGATCAATTACACAGGGAACACTGACGCTTTCACATGGTAAGGAGCTTCTCTGTACATCAGTTTCCAGAGTTATGGGTACGTAACGTACTCTGATTAACTGCTACCTAATGTATAATTCAAACTTTGTGAACACACTCGCTTTCAAATCAAGCATAAATATGCGTGTCTAGTCTTTTAATTGTAGCTTGGTATTTTTTTCATGAAGGTATTACCTTTTTTTTTTTGGAAAGATCTTCTTTTTGTCAAACACAGAAGAAGCAGTCGCAAGAACAAGGAAAAGCGAAGCAGTCGATCTGTGCTGAGGTTGTAAATGTTTAATGTGACAATAATTTTAAGATGATTTGAGTCGGTATTTGACTCGAACTGTACCGGCATGATGAAATCAGTATGCTCGCTCGTGTTACGAATGCAGCCAGTTCAGAACCATCAGTAGCAGACTTTATGGTGACATTCCACTTATTCCTTTTGTTTAGAGTCTCTCTCTCTCTCCCTCTGTCTGTTCATATCTCTATCTCTCTACCTCACACACATGCACACGCGTGCACACACACACACATATATACTACTGTACATGCACTCCTTTGTATAACTGTGTTTGCAGCAAATTGAAGCTGCAGCAAATTCAAGGTCTCTTGTGAATGTCTGTAGAAAAAAGACTGCAAGCACCTGGACAAAAAGGCATAATGTCCCTCGGTGGATGTGCGCACGCGCTCTGCGTGTGTGGTTGTGTGTGTGTGTGTGTGTGTGTATCCATGTGTGAACACATGTGAGGGTGTGAAAGCTGCTTCAAAAGGAGTTAGTCCTATCTGTTGCCTCAACTTCAACTTGCTCTCACACTTGCACTCTTTCTTTCTCTCTCTCTCTCTCTCTCTCTCTCTCTCTCTCATACACACACACACACACACACACACACACACACACACACACCACACACCACACACACACAACCTTGCAGACACATAGGAACCCAGTATTTAGTTCCTGCGTCATTACAGTAGCCATCTGTCAGTGTGCAAGCACACACACACAAACTTGGCTGTGTGCTTACACACGCACGCACACACACACACACACACACACACACACACACACACACACACATACACACACACTGGGTGGCCATATGATATATCTACCTTCACCCAACAGATACGTCACCCCTGTGGCCTCTTCTGCCCTGCTGGTCAGATGGATTCAACATGAAGAGTCACATCTTTGGATCAATCTATAGAGCGAAAGGTTTCCTTATGTGTGTGTGTGTGTGTGTGTGTGTGTGTGTGTGTGTGTGTATGTGTGTGTGTGTGTGTGTGTGTGTATTTCTTATCTTATTTTCCTCTTCATCTCTCTCCCTCTCTCTTTATTTCCATCTCTACCCACATGGATGTGTCTGTTGGCCTCAGCCTGCCAAACACTGATGTCATTGTCCAGCAGCGAGCTTCCAGTGTGGTGAGATGAAATGAATGTTGAGGTATAATCCCGAGATTTAATCCCGACCACTCCCAATCCGCCGCTGCTTTCCCACACTGGACCGCCAGAGAAACTCTTACAACACACACACAAACACTCACACACAGACATGGACACACACACAGTTGTGTTTGATCATGACAACATGTATGGAAATGGAGAACACCACATCATCACACGTTTTGCCCTCAAGCAGCTTTTAAAGAAATGATTTCACATTATTTAATAATGCCCACCTGCCAGAGAGAGAGAGAGAGAGAGAGAGAGAGAGAGAGAGAGAGAGAGAGAGAGAGAGAGAGAGATGAAAGATTATTTATCTCCTGGGTGAGAGACAGTGAGTGAGGGAGTGAGTGAGTGAGAGTGAGGGAGGGAGGGCGCAGTCAGAAACAAGCAAACTAATTCTCACCATAGAGCAGGAGACAGTCGTGCACGAGCAGGGTCCTCGCTGTTGCCACAGCACCGTCCTCGTCTTCAACAACTCCAAGAACTAGACGTTATTAGAGCTATTCGTCTACTTTTTCTGAGCCCAGAGCGCAAACTCGGAGCAGACTCTCCGTTTTGGATAAGGTGGAGGGGGGCTGCAAGACACGCGCACCCGCACTTCTCCACGGCCGCGACAACTCAAGGTAAGGCGCAAACTTAAAAGGTGGGGCATTTATTTCAAGCAATCCGTCATTTGTGCTAAATAAATATATGTATAAGCTCGTGAAAAGCTAAAAAAAAAAAAAAAAAAGGAGCATTTTCTGGCTGCTGCTTGTGCGCGTGAGCCGTGCGTAAAACAGCTGCAGCGCGAGCATCTCCCACTTGACATCAGGGAGCCGAATGAAAGTGTTAGCCCTTTTTTTTAATTTACAGCTAAAATTAAGTTTAAAACGACGCGAGCACATTTAGCTTATGTAACAGCTGACTTGGTGTTTCTCGGCGTTAGAAAGCCGAGGTGTGACTCTGGAGCGCCGGGAAGCATACACTCCTGCTTCCCTGCCGAAGACTGAATCATCCTCCAGCTTCAGGCTACAGTAAAGGAGGACTTTACAACATCTGAGTATCACTCAGCCTTAACAGAGATGGATTAAACTAATACCTATCACCTCAAACTGGCATTAAACCTTAAATAAAAGAGTATTTTCACTGTCATAATGATTTTGTGCAATTACGAAGTTTATCTAATAGAGGTTTCTCGTTTTAATAATAAAAAAAAAAAAAACTTGTTCCCTTCCATCCCATCACTGTGTTCAACATTAATTATGAATTTAAGTGTTGAACAGATGATCTCAGGTGGGTTGGACCAATGAAAAGATAGCCTGAACTCCAAATAGTCTTCCTTACTTTTAGTGCAAAGTGGCACGAATGTGTTACAGGAAAGTTCATGTTTAGTTTAATATCTTCACCAAAGCTTTCCAAGTTGACGCTTACAAAGGAAAAAATGTGCATAATTTCAACATTATGTCATTTTGAACGATGGCTCCCGGAGCATGTCCCTAAACCGCATCCTCCATTTGTGGCTTTTTTCAGCCTTTCAGCTTTTTTTTTTTTTTTTTTTCACAAATTCACACTCACAGTGTGCACACTAATGCTTCTCCATCAATAAGAGGGCTATCGTTTCCTGCTGTGATCAATCAGCTCATATCTCAGTGTCGCGACAGCGTCTGAAACATGGAGTGTCATCCCACTGGCCGTATTGAATGCTCAGGCAGGCCAGGTTTTGGCTCCCGGGCCTTATGTTGGACACCCCTGGTCTGGAGGCACCGGCTGGATGAAGACGTTCCTCTTTGGTTCAGACTGAGTCTCTGAAAGCAGCACAGCTCAATGAGGGTAAACTTTAGGAACGTGTGCGGCTCCGGCCACACTCGACACGAAGAGCTGGCAGACCAGCGGCGGCGGATGCAAATTATTTGGTGTAAATACAGCAGCATTGATAAAGTATTTATTAAAGCAACAATGGATTATACATCACATTTCATTTTTGCAATGAAAGCAGAGTCCATCCCCCCCCTACTGGCCTCATTACTTGTTCAAATAAGCTTTTGCAGTTTGATAAACGAGGTTAGCAGGCGAGAGAAAACATCAGAGAAAATATGGTGTAAGCTGCTACACTACTGCACCCCAGAGAGAGAGAGGGAGAGGGAGAGAGCAGGAGAGGATGCTGAGCTAAGAAAGCTAACGAAGTGGCCGAGGAAGAGCGCGGCGTCGTGGGCTGCTCACATCTTCATCTCATCTGACTTGTGAGCGCGGCGGTGTGTTCCAACCCGGCCGCTTTTAGCCCGCTAGATTGAGCTGGCTTTGATTCGATGGTAGCAGGGTGCAGACGAGCGGTGTCACAACAACATTTCAGGGCCACATTTCACACCGGTTCACACCCGACTGCCAGGGGCTGTCGCCGCCACATTCAGATTGCACTGTTACCTATGCAGCGTCTCCGTGTCGTCTCATAGTCTTTTATCTGTCTGTCTGTCTATGGAGAAGGGTTTCTTTCGTCTTTTCGAAGCCATTGTCCTCGAAAACCGTGCAGTGTTTCATGACTGGACTGTCCCTCTTGAGACCTCATTTAGAGTTTGTGGAGAGGCTGCAGCCTAAAGGACAAAAAGCTGTCAAATAATTTGTGAGTTTTTCCCATTGCACACTGTCCCGTTCACTGCAAAAAAACAAAAATAAAAATAAAACCTCGGCTAATCTTCCGCTGGACAAGCCCAGATAGCCGACAAGCCCAACATCGTCAAACAAACGTGCTTCCAGCGATACACACAGTGTGTGATCAGGTGTTTCCTGTGTGATCGTGACTTTGTTTGTGTCACCGAGCTGCTGTTTGGTGTAAATGGAAGATGCAGCTCAGGTTATGACCTGCAACTGAACGCTCGTGTCCCGCAAGCCTTTAAAAGTCTGAAATCCATTCCCAAGTTTTCAAATCGACTGACCTGTGACGCACGCTCACTTCTCGGAAGCATTTTTTTTTTGCAGCAGCAGCAGCAGAAAGTGCGCCGGGTTGGATAAATCATCTTCGGCGGAATAATAACTGAGCGATAAGTTATTTGTCAGATCTGCGCGATTGGTCCCTGCAGTTTATGTAACTAGAACTGCTGTTGAGCAAACATTAGAGACACATCTGCTCGCTGCTGACCTGCTTTTTAACCTCCACTCAGGCTTTTATAATATGATCATGTTTGTGTGGTTGTGTGGATTCTTTCACAACATATGAAACAGATTCAGTTTTGTGGAAAATTACTAGAAGTTATGGGTCAGCATTCATGTTTTTGACGATTCATCGCTAAAGTGCTGAACCAGGATCGTCACAGCTGTGACATGGACGTCCATAACACGCATGGCGGATTCATTAAGAAAACAGGAAAAGGCTGACAGGATTTGGTTGCTTTACAGCGTTAACATCCACATATTTTCAACGTAATTAAATGGAAGAGTGACTTTTGAGTGTTGTTTCTTAACTGAGATTGATTTGTGAACTAGGCGGAGCGGAAACGGTTTGATGGAAAAACATTGATTTCCCGGGGTTTTTTTTTTTTTTTTTTTCCTTCTTGATGGAAAGAACCGGGAAAGCTGGGACAATTGACGGGATCGTGTTACGTTTAGAGTGTTCTACATGTATCCTACATGTTGCTGTCAATTGAAAGGTAAAAGAAAAAAAAATGTGATTTAATAAAGCCGAACCGAGTAAAAATCGATCAATTAAAACTTGAATGATGCAGCCAAAGTGTGGTCCGTCGATACTGCTCGTCATTACGATCGGTGAACACTGGTGAGAGGGCCTTTCCAGTATTAGCTGCCCCAGCAGATAAAGGCAGTTTTACAGATTTATGATTTCATCAACTGGGAACCTAATACTTGGTTGTCTTCATGCTGGCGCATTGCGGGCATCAATACTCCAGTATAACGGAATGGCACGCTATAACGGCGGGATGGTGTTGAACGTGGACGTCTCCCACCGCGGCTCTGCTGCTGTGGGACAGACAGAGAGCAGAGGTCCAGGCTCTGCTGCAATCTGCAACCATCCTGTTGGCAAAGGGGAGATTTTCCATCACAGCAGCCGGCGCGGGTTACAGATGGCGGCTGTAGGAGATTAAGAGGTGCATTGATCCATCAACATGACTCTTCGAACCCTCCTCGCGGTGTGACACGGCGCTCGGTCTCTGTCGCCTCGTTGGGTGGCCACTAACGACTCCCGCGTGTCTTGGAGATGCCGCTGTGGTTTGGAAGCATTTGCAGCTGGAGAAAGAACAACAGCATTGGAAGCAGTAGGCACTTCCAAGAGTAAAGCTTTAAAAAAAAAAAAAAAAGAAAAAAAAAAAGCCTCATTTCTATACACAAATGTTACATAAGATCAAGCTGCAGGATAAACTGCACACGTAGCATATGTTTGTTTTTTTTTCTCTCCTTGTTTGGTGCCAGAGGTTTCTCATGTCCTGCCCCCCCCCCCCCTGCTCATCTTCTGCCTTCCTGCTCTCACACACTCCCATTTCATCTGCTCCGTGCCTCCTGCAGCTGAGCCCTCCGTCCCCTGCTGAACCCCTTCACGTCGGTCCCTCCGTCCGCCTGTCTCCTCTACACATTTCATCCAGACGGGGGTCTCAGGGGGCCAAATTTTTCCTTTCATTTAGCCACATGACTTGAAACCATCAAGTCACTCCTGGAGCATGCACTTCATTAAGTCCACTCCTCTCTGGCAATCTGCCAACCACAGCGACTATTAAAGTTTGAACGTATTTCTAAAATTAGACCGCCGCTATAATATTTGAGTGCGTAGCTGAAGCCTACTGGCATCTGTCATTCCGACATCGTATCGCTATTATTCGCTGCTTTGTTAGTATTTAAGTTCACACTTATGTAAAAAAAAGAAAAATGAGAGGCCAAATATTTCATAATGTTGCTGAGTTTGAAAAGTACAGCGTGATTTAGAGTGGCCCCCAAATTTATGAGGTCATCTCTTTGGCCGTGCTGTTCATGGCAGCAAGCTTGGTAAACTTTTGAGAAACACTCTTTTATTTATTTTTTTTTAATTATAAACCTGCCAACAAACAAACTAAATGGAACAACATTGTGCCCTTCGTGTGGTTGTGATGAGATTTGATAATCATTCAGCCAATATAAGACTGCTGGGATGGGTGACTCTTAAATACTTAGATGTTGTGTGGACCTGTTCAGATCAGTGACCAAGTTAACCAGATCAATACATTCATAAAAGTTAGAATTTAATTATATGATTACAGGACTCGCCAGATATATTCTCATTAGCATGAGAACAATCATGTTTTTAGTGGCTTATGGATCCTATAGAGACGCAATATCGCATAATGTGAAAAAGAGTGGGATGTCCGTCTCTAAAGGCTCTTAGTGTGAGACAAAGTGGCAGAAGAATGAAGGAGTTGGACGGGCACAATGCTCCGAGGGAGGGAGGGAGGGCTCATCTTCTCACACTCGGAAATCTTCTGCTGTAAGTGAAACCCTTGTTTTCATGTCACTCATGACTTTTCCTCTGCCTTCCCGCCGTGTTTTACATTCAGATGTGGTTTGCTCCACTGCTGTGGGGATTCAGAGGGGATGGATGGACTACCAGATCACCATTGAAGGCTTGTACTCTCAATATATGAGAAGTCTGTTAGATTAAAACATTCAATTTGCTCTTTTTTTTTTTCTTTTTTTTTTTTTTTTACAATGAAAACATACTGTTTTTATTTTGATATCTGCAGATAAAATGCTAATAAAAAGACGTTAATGAACATACTGACTTACTTCTGTTCAGGTCTTTCTGGAATTGAAAAAAAAAAAGAAGTATCAGCTGCTCATGCCCTGCATTTCAATGGACGGCATGTTATGGATTTGTAAGTCAAATTCTTTGGAAAAAAACAGTGAAGTTTTGCATACATCTGCATAAAGCTGCATCAGAGTTGGAGCTTCAAACCACTTGCAGTTGCAGATACCCCAGATTGAGGCTCCTGCCAGGATTTCATTGTAAAACCAGCAATCTGCCAACTTAATTTGTTACTTTTTGAAAAATGTTGGCCACGTATGCACAATCCAACTTCAGTGGGAGCGGTAATGAAAGCACTTCAGCGTGAGTTATATTACACAACAACTCTCACACACACAAACACACACACACACACACCCCACAATGATCGAGGGCTGTTTTTTTTTTTTTTTGTCTTTTCTTTTTTTCTCTACCATGGTTCTTCTCGCTCGTACTGTTGCAGCGGGACAATAAATACAAGAGGCAAACAGAGAAACCACAAAACTACAACCTCTGATTAAAGCGATGAATCAAACACTGCAAATGAGTGGATTCAGCATTACAAAGCGAGAGAGGATCGAGCTTCATAAAAAATCTTGTTGGTCAGCCCTGTGAACGCAAGTTAGTGTCCCGATGCATTTCCAACTGAAATCAAATGTCAGTGAGGTTCGCTCAGTGCTGCCGTTCTTCCTTTCGAAAAGGTTGACGCACGTGAAATACCACCGCATGGAGATGTTTTCCCATTTTCCTCTCGGATTGCATGTTGTTACACATTACGTCCGCTTCATTACAGGTTTTTGAACTCTGCTCTCTTCACGCCTTCACGAAAGCCAATCCCCACGCGGCTTCTTTTTTTTTTTTCCCATCTGCAAAGTTCACTTGAAATTACCTGATAAGAGAACATTTCTATTGTTTGCTGACCTTTAACTTTTGCTCCCAAAAAATTAAGCAAGTAGAAAATACCAGCAGAGAAAGCTTTGAAAAGGCTGAGATTCCAGCTCCTTGGTACAGATTACAGACTTGTCTTTCTGCACTTTGTAGTCCTATATTTCATTAACCAGCATTCAAGGCCTTGTAAATGCATGTGCGGTGAGAAGTGATGAATTAATAATGAGTTATTCTATACCCATGGCTCTCCAACGTTACGAGAGGAGAGAGAGAAGGAGGGAGCGAGAAAAGGAAAGGAAAGAAAAGACGGATGGACGGAAGGAAAGAGATAGAGAGACAGAGTGGTTCATTAAAGTGGCATTTATTACCAGACTGTGTATACTGTCCCCTCCGTCTCCACGTCCTCATCGCTCATTTCATTCATCTTCTCTTCTTTCATTTCTCTTCTCCCCCCCCCCCCCTTTTTTTGTGTCTATTTTCATCTCTTTCTCTCAATCATCTCTTTCCTCTCAGGCCATCTCTCACTTCCCGGCGTTTCAGTCTCGTTTTCCCACCGCTCCTTATTTATCTCTGTCATTAGTCTGCTGTGTGAACAACTGCAGTGGCCTTTTGGAGCCGAGAGGCGAGACAATGGAAGCAGACTGGTGTGGTTTTCCTGCCTCCGGATAACCCTCTGGAGGCCCGCGCACGAGCCTCCGACGTGCGGTGGCTGGCCCACTTCTACAGTATGAGTCCACCCACCTGTTAATTGGAGTTTGGCCTCGCGATCGTGCGCGCCGAACGGCCGTTTTCGGCTCGACATTTCTTTGAGTTCAGCAAAAAAAAAAAAGAAAGGAAAAAAAAAAAAAAGGAAAAGTGCCCAAAAAAACTGGGCTACAATCTGGGCCAAGAGACGGCAGCTAGGGCACATATCAGAAAATGACTTAATGGGTACAAATGAAAGCTCCGAAATGTGAGGCACAAGAACGAACTCTAATCCTCACTGTAGTAATGATGTGGAAAAAACAGAGAGAAAAAAGTAATTTTAAAGCTAATTATCAGTGCTATCATTATAAGCAGCAGTTACTTATTGCGTGCCCATTATATTTGTCATAGGGATTCATCATTTGTTCTTTGTGCACCAGCCCCGGCTACATCACCCCTTATGTAACACCCCAAGCTGTTGTAAAGACGGATCCAACAAGCTACTGTTTCATCAGTCTTTCAACTGTGGCTCCCCATCCAATCATGCCGGCGCCTGCCAATACTACTACCCCCTCTTCCTCTGCCCACCATTCCTCCCATATCAGTGCAACTCCGGCAAGCCGAGGACAGCTGCAGCGCACTTTAATTGAAAACGATTATTGGGGGGACTTTGCACCAGAGGGAATGGTTTGCGTAGAGGGAGACAGATACAGGCAGTTAAACATACTGGGAAAATAAGGTACTTTTCAAATGCTGTTCTCAAGGTACCAGAGGGGAAGCACTGAGTGTCAAAAGTCTCCTCTTTCGTCCCGCTTCAGCTGATTCCTGAGACGAGTTCATATAGATTTAGTGTTTGGGCTTTATAATGCTGCTTCTCTGGGTTTTGCAGAGTTGCGGCGGCTGAAACTTGTTGCCTGCTGCGGCGGTGGGGGCGGGCCGGGGTGGGAGCGGGAGGAGTCCGAAAAGATCCGGATTTATTGGCTCAGCTGGTCATAAAGGAGGCTTTATCCTCACATTGCATTATGCAAGAAAAGATCTCTGCTAGCTACAGGTGAAAGATGACTGTTCTCCGAGTCCCTCGCCTTACCCCTCCCTCCGCCCGCCGCTCCATCTGTACGTGTCTCTCTCCCGCTCGCTCTCTCGCTCTCTCAGGATGGATGACTTTAATACCGGGGTGGTTAGAAACAAAGGCAGATTCCCTCACTGGAGTGCATTCCTGATTCTGAATGACTTGTGGAATAATAATAATAACAACAACAAAAAAAAATCCTCCTGTGAAGCAGCCGCCTCACCTCTCTGTCCTCAGCCTTTGGCTTTGCCTCTTCTTTACTTCCTCTCTTTTTTCCCTACGCTCTCATCCGCTCACGCTCTCAACTCCATTACAGAGGCTCCCCAGTGATTACTTGAATGCATCCAGCCATCCATAAGAGACGAGCAGGTTTTTGAAAAGCATTGACGGTAATAGATATGCCCAGTCGCGAAGTCTTTCCCTCGCTCCTTTGCATTTCCTCTCGTTTGAAGCCCGATGCACGTCTTCACCGTCGGAGCGGAGCTCCGGGAATCACAGAAAGGATTGAAAAATGTTTTCAAGGCATGAAACACATTCTTCTCTAAAAATCCCCAATTTGAGAAAAAGCAGAAAAATAGAGCAACAATCTGTTGCAATCGCTGATTCACGAAGCTGCAGCTCATTAAGGAAAGTTGGTGCTTCCACTGATGGCAAAGACGAAATGCAGCCGCAACCATTTCACTCAGAGTTTCACATTATTACGTCTCACCGTGGTAAAGTCGCAACTTATATTCTACACATGCAGGACAAACGTGCGTGGTGCCGCTGGAGGACTGACTGAATATATTGGCGGAGGAGAATAGATTCATTCAAGCCGAAGACCTTCGGAACGGTTTTGCTGAAGAATCCTTGAAGAGGTGCGGGCCTATCTATAGGCACAAGGGTCAGTGGGGGAGTCGTGCTGTGTGGGGTCGAACCAGACAGCCATTCTTGTTTGCCTCATCTGAAGGAAGGAAAAAAAAAAAAAAAGGAGCTAAAAAAGCAATAACAAGGGAAAAAAAATGTGAGAAAAGCAGCTAAATAGGAGAAAAGCTCGAGCCTGCTCTGCCTTTGCTCTGACCTGGTTCCAGTTAATCCGCCTACTTTACAAGATGAACATTACCTCCACACTGTATTTATAGAGCTTTTCGTGTGTGTTTTTCTGTGTGTGTGTGTGTGTGTGTGTGTGTGTGTGTGTAAGCCTCTGTGTATATGAATGTGATTCTTTTTTTAAAGCCATGATTGTAGAGTAAATGCATTAGATGTCTCTCATACCGGGGTGGGAGGTCTCATATGAGAGTTTATGTGGGGGAAAAAAACCTGAATCTTTCTGTGCTGAGTTTATTTTCAAGCCGCTCAAAACAAAAAGTCTCAGTTTCGATGGAAGTAACTGATTCCACGACATTTCAGCTCTGCTCGCTGAAGCTATTTCTACACAGGAGTCTGGCTGGATGGGTTTTATTCACCCATCCCCGGCACGGAGGGTCTTCCAGTTGAGCTTGGCTCAACTTCTGTAGCGATGCGACGTCGCATGGGCGCCAACTGATCAAAGTGGAGTGGCAGCGCTTCTGTTTAGCACCAAGTCGGCTAAAACTGGCATCAGAGCATCCGTGGTGACACACGGTCTGGACTCTGTTCACGTTTTCACTGAGAGACGAAAGATGAAACTGAAAAAAACAACCAAAAAAAAAAAAAATCATGATATAACGAATTTCAGGTCTCGCAGGTAAGCTGTTTCCATTCTTTGCCTTTGACTGTTTTGCCTATCGAGGAGCACCAGGCTGTCGCCATAGCCTCCATAAGGTGTTATGAATTTATTTTCAGTTTGTTTGTACTGCTGCCTGTGTTGGTGATTTAACAAGTAATATGATCATGATTGTTGCCAATTTGAGCAAAGAAAATAGCCTCCTCGAGGCTCCGGGGAGTATGTCAGCTTGATTTTCTGAATGCCCACTCATAAAAATATCTGGCTGTGCTATCGCTGGCAAATGAATCATGACTGATCTTTCAAAATATAAGTTTTGGCAACGCAATCCTCCAAGGAAAAAAACAGATATTGAAAAGATTTCTTCTTGTGCAATGAAAGCCAGTTTAGTGCTTCTATGAAGTTTAGGTAAATTGAATTATTAGTGGAATAATTTTTGCTCAGTGAATCCTGACGAGAAAGTTCAGTTAATTCCGTTCACACTTGTTACATTTAGAGGAACTGAAACAAACTCTGCGAGAATTTGAAGTCTGAATGCAACATTCACCAAATATGCCGCAGAACAAGCTTAAAGCTGCTTTTTATTTGCTTTATTTCGTCAATTATCTGCACTACCAACAAGCTCCTGCCACAGTTTTCACATCTTTATGGAAGTTATGAGCTGTAGATGAGTTCATAGCATGCCTCGTTTTCAATTTATCCTGCATGCAGCATTCCTGAAGGTACATTTCAGAACATACAGTGGTTTTGTCTACGATTGTGAACCTTGTCAGCGTCTGATCTGCCAGAAGTGATTGATAAATACTTAATCTTGGGAGTCTACGAGTACTTTCATGCCGATCAAACCGAAGAAAAGGCATTTCAGGCCAAAACAAAGCCACTGCCATCTCTACGGAAAGTGTTTCTTGAAGTTGAATCGCTCAATTTTGTGGTTATCTTCCAATATAATATGTCCCTGGGTGAAAAAATGAAACCCCTGAGTGTGTGTGTGTGTGTGTGTGTGTGTGTGTGTGTGTGTGTGTGTGTGTGAATATGTAAATGTGGCCAATCATGTAAAGCTGAGAGCTGTAGAAATGCAGCGTGTAGGAGAAGTCCATTTGCCATTCACAAGATGTGTTTTGCTTTTTGGACTATTTTTCCTCAACTTGAAACGGCCTGAGTTGCGTAAGACACTTTTAACTTATTCCACGTCACTGTGGAGCCTCATGCAAACAAATCAGCTACCTCTGTCTGACCTCTGGAGTTCAGGCACTGCGATTGGATTTTATTCTTTAAAAAAAAAAAAAAGACCTGTTATAATCATTTAATCACAGTCCATCCTGTTCTTATGAAGCCATCTTCACACATACCGTGGTTGTCCGTTTGATTCCCAGAGGAGCTGGACCAATAAAAGGACGCTGGGCAAAAACACATTATTATTTGATAACTGGAGACTACATCTCTCCCCCTCTAAAATAGGAACCAAGGAAATATTCCAGCATAAGCTCACCTCCAACAGGTTCCACAGGTATAGCGGGTGCTATAAGGTGTGAGCCGTATACCCACACGCTGTTTAAAAATAGAGGGCCCTGACAATCCTACACGGAGCTTCACAGCAGAGACCTCGCTGTTGAAACGGTCTCCAGCCTTATGACTCTTATCCAAACTTCAATCCCTGCTCCTCCTCTTCCCTGCTCCTCCTCCCTTTTCTTCCTCTTCTCTCTTTCTCTCCAGGGAGGGGATTTCGCTTCTATAAGTCTTCTATCACACTGAATATTTCACAAAAGCATTTTTTTTTCCTCCTCCTGGCTCACACACGCACACTTCTGACTTTCTCACAGAAGAGTTCTCACTTTGATTCCCTCGCACTCCTCACATCTGTCGTCTTCTGCGCTTTGTCCTCCATTCTTCCCTTCTCTTGTCATCTTCATCTCAGTCTTATTTCCTCCTCTGAATCTTCCTGTCTTTGTCACGCACTGGTGTTCTTTCGTCTTCCCTCCTCTTCTCACTCGCTCTCTCGCCCTCCGCCCAGCCTCTTCTCCTCTTCCTCTCAATTTAACAGACGCCTTCATTTGCTGTCTTGACATCTCTGCTTTTATGACTGTTACAGGAAGGCATCGGGAAAAAAACAAAACAAAACAGGTCTAAAAGGATTTGGATCCTTGTGATCAATACACTTACTGTTTCGCCTTAATGCTTGTTTCCGGCTTCATTTATTTATAATCAGCATATGGGGGGAAGCTAATTGTGTGTTGGATGAATTGCGGATGACAAGTTTGACTCACTGCCTGATTAAGGCCATTAAACCGGATGCAGAGCTGGTTTTATATGAGACTGGACACACTAACGGAAAGAAAACCGCTCGACTTGGACATTCTTTAACTTTATCCCCAGCAGGTGTGCGATCACAAAGCTAAACCATCGTCCACAGGAATGAATGTTTAGAGTCGTATCACCTTCCTGTGTGCGCGTGTGTGTGTGTGTGTGTGTGTGTGTTTTCGCCCCGCTGAATCACTGAGTTTTAATAACGCAATTTCCATCCTGGAAATTAGATTTTTCCTCTTATGATTATTGTTAGTCAAAGCTTGCCGCCTGTGTCTTTTTTGCAAAGCCTCCAAGCCCCCAATCAAACAAAGAAAACAAAACCAACTCTGGAAAAGCCTTTAGATGTATCATGTTCTAAAAAGACAAAAAACAATCTGCTCAGTTCTTCCAAGAGTCTTCTTCCACTGATTGTGATCATATCATGTTACACCATGTTGCCAGCTTCAGGTGTTTGATCTGCTTGAGAGTGATCACTATTGATGCATGATAGCACTCGACTCCTTTACGATCAAGTAAAGCAAGTAAAACAATCGCTGGCTGCAGCAGTAAAGACGCCTGATTTGTGAGGGCAACTGAAAATGCAGCTTTTTGAAAAGAGCTCCCAAGGCGGAACTTTCTGAAAACACTCCCGACTCAGACTCAAACTCTGGGACTTGATGGTTGATGGTTCAGCGTGTCCATATGAACGTCTGTGTTCTTACCGCTGCTGATGTTTAAAGCGTATTGTTCTCCATGTGCACGTGTGTGTGGTTTCACTACAAAACACCCAACAGAGCCAACTTGTGGCCCAACATGAAAACTTTTCAGCGTTTCTGCCATTGCCGTGGGAAACAGACATCCTTTTTCAAAGTGTTACCGTGTAAATGCGAAACAAAAAAACGCAAAACGATGTGTTTTCAATGTGTAAACGATGCCTAAGCTGTGGTCAGAGCTCACACACCTTTCACCTGTAGCTATTTTACAGAATCACATAAAATCAGTGACTCAAAAAGCATCACTGTTGCTCATCGGTCTTCATGAAGATCGGTTTTCTATAAAGGTAATCATTAATATTAAACTCATGTTTCAACCAAAACGGTTTCAACAGACAAAAATATCACAAACGTGTTTTTCCAAAAGGAAAATATCAGTATTTTAACAAAAGAATCAATCCAAACATATCCTCCAGTCACAAAAAGAACTTTGCATTGATATTAAATTACGTGAACATCTTGTCCAAATATATCTTCTTCTTTTCCGGAAGTCAAAATAATTTGTTGTGGTTTCGATGCGAACTGACGATCACTAGCAGGCCAACAAGTCCAAACCATCCAACCAGCGTGTGATGCAATAAAGCGGAAATACTATAATCTAGATTGCTCGCACTCGTGCACTGTTTAAATGAGCTGCACGCTCGTGTCGTGGCTGAATCCTTCTTCAATATGCTTCTGTAGGGAGAAGCTATTTGCGGCTGATTACATGTGTGTGTAGCTGACATGCTCAGTCTTGATCATGCCCAACAGCCATCATCATTATCCCCGTCATCCTCTTCCTCACGCTCCATCTTCCCTTCTCCTATCTCCGTCGTCTCTCCGTACCTTTCCCTAACCTCCCCTTTTCCCCGTCTCTCCCTTTCGAACTCCCCCATGAGACCGGATGACCTGATTTTCATCTTAAGGCTCGTGCTTGAGTAGTCGCGCACAAACACGAACAAACACAGGAGCGCCGGTGCACTTAGTTTTCTGGCTTGCATGAACCAACCACAGGTTATATCTCTCAAGATTCATTGAATTGAACAAAAGTATGACATTTGAGGTGGCGCTTTATGCTTAAAACCCAGCCGTTTCCGTGCAGCAGCAGAAGATCTGACTTTTACACTAACCGGATATGACAACCAGCATATGCAACACTTAGATGTGTAAATACTAACAGCTGTATTCTGGGTCCCCGATGTGTGGATCTGTGGGTAATACATGTGTGTGTGTATGTGTGTGAGGGAGGGAGGGAGAAGCCTCTCAGATACTGATTTTTGCAGATGGGACGTTCTAGAAAAAGAGGCGCCCGCCTCCTACAGACTGACACCCTGAAACTGGAAGGAATAGAAATAGAGAAGAGCACACAGAGAAAGGAGAGCCGAACACGCGAGAGGTTGCTCAAGAGAGAAAACACAGAACTTTTATCTGTTAACCTTGAGCTCAATCTCTATCTGGGCTGAATTAATTCCTTGTACACAAACCTCCAAAGCGGAATCAGCAATTCAGGCCTTTAATGAAAACACATTTTGCTGAATACTGTATGCTTTTCTTTATTAGAATGCAGTCCTGTTAAAAATTCCAGCATCTACAAAGTGAGAGACTGCGTTTTATAGTTAAAAGGTTACTGAAAGCTCACATCCACAAAGCACCCAGTGGAAGAGCACCCGATGATTTTAAAACAAGTGAAATGGAGTTGTCATGATTAATAGCTACTCCGGTTCCTTTTTCAAAAGTCGATTCAGCTTCTCGTCTTTCTCTCACTGGAGTTCATTGTTTCCCTCAGTCCACTCCGTAGGAATCTGCGAGAGGCCAGCAGGAATCCTGTTCAAGTACATTTATGAGTGTCAGACACATTTTTAGTGCAGGGGCCAATCTTAGGTTTTTCCTTGTACAGAGTATACATAGTTAAAACATCTATATTTTCCTAAAACCAAACAATTACTGCAGAAAATGACTCCACCTTTGACATAAAGCCAAATTTATTGAAACCATCATGGTGCAAAATGCATGAAATGTAGAAAAAACCTCTAAAGCTGTTGCATTATGGACGTTTTTTACAAGCCCACCCTGACAGCATGACGTAGAGACTAGTTTGACAGCACTGAGCTCGCTAACTTTCCTGCAGCTACACAAATAAGTCAGTCTCAGTGCTGTGGTGTGTTGTGTCTACAAAAAAAAAAAAGTATTAAAAAAAACGATGTTTTGTTTGAAATTATTTAAATTAGCTTGGTGGCCTGGTGGGCCAAATTTGGAGCCATTTGTGGGCCGATTTTGGCCCACAGGCCTTATGTTTGACACCCTTGCTTTAAGGAACTTCCCCAATTTGACATTTTACTTACTGGACCAGCAGCACTTCTTCGAGTGTTTGGTGGAGTTAGCCCATTTACCTGTTGGCTGAACTTCCTGCTGGGGCTGTCGATGTATAAAACTTGTCTCCGTGTTGCATTTCGTTGTCTTGTTCAGTCTTATTTTGTTACGTGTGCACGTGCGAGTGCATGCAGACTGAGATGTGGATTGAGCCTTTTGAAGTCTGGGCTTTTGGAGAGGCACTCTGCGCTGCTCGGTGTTTAAAGGCCGCGTTTAGCCACAAAAGGGATGAATTAATGCAGTCGTGATCAATGAAGACACACACACACACACACACACACGCACACACACACACTCAAATGCATGCCTGGAACAAAAATTTTGCAGTTTAATTTATTCCCCTGAGAAAATGAGTTCAATGGCTAAACACATGAGCATGTGCATGTGTATCTGTGTGTGTGTGTGTGTGTGTGTGTGTGTGTGTGTGTGTGTGTACTTTCTCATCAAAAGTGTCTCTCGAGCATCTGAAAGTGGATTAAGTGTAACCAAAAGTGCCCCTCAACACACACACACACACACACAGAGAGAGAGAGAGAGAGAGAGAGAGAGAGAGAGAGAGAGAGAGAGAGAGAGAGAGAGAGAGAGAGAGAGAGAGAGAGAGAGAGAGAGAGAGAGAGAGAGAGAGAGATTATGTTGGTTGGTTAAAGCAGCATCGGCTCACAGCCCTGAAGGGGAATACTTTTTAAGTCATGGATCGGTTGTGTGTGTTCTCAGGGGAAAACCGCCCAGCTGAGCGTGTTGTTCCTCTTTGCCCCCCCCCCCCCCCCCCCCCCCCCCCCCCCCAAGTCACAAACACATGTATAAAATACACGCTCGTGCACTGAAACGTACAACCATCCGCTTCCTGGCTGCCCTCCTGTGAGCATTACAGCCTCCTTTTAGCATGATCTCAAACTTCTGAGACACGAGCGACATCCCCACCTCTCCCCGTACTCCTGTCTGATCACACACGGCTGCCAAGCGTTCGCGCCGCACTCTGATAAGTGTGTGCGTGTAGCGGTGCTGGGAGAGACTGTTTAATTCAGTGGTTTTATGTTTGGCACGTGAGCCATGTGCGACACGGCCGTGTCTGCCTGGCATAGCAATTTTTTCTGCACCACAAACTTTTCACATGAAGTCTATTTTCCCCAACCGGCATGCATGAGTGGAGCCTAAAATCAGTTGTTGTTGTTGTTGTTGTTGTTGTTGTTGTTGTTGACTTCCGAGTTTTCGCTGAAGAGAAGATTTATAGTCCCGTTTTAGATAGGAGAAAAAAAACATACGTACAAACGTTTGTAAAAAGTCTTTCAATGTTACATTGACATGTCTTTAACAGTGGCAAATGGATGGAGTGAAGTCTAACGCTCAGCAGCCTGGCACTTTTAAATATGACCTATTTTAGTTTGAGTAGTGTGTGCGTGCGTGCGTGCGTGCGTGCGTGCGTGCGTGCGTGTGTGTGTGTGTCAGTGAAATGGTTTTTCAACAAACGTAATAGAGACAGTGTGATTGATGGCCAGGAGTGCCGTCCCCGTAGTGGTGGCTGGTTTTAATTTGCACAGTTGTCGCGCTGTAGCGAGCGAGATAAAAGCCGACAAAATAAGCCATCGCCGAGGAAAAATGAAGGGAATATCTCTGTAATAATGTGTAAATGTGCTTAGGCCATATTAGCATTGTCTGGAAAGCCATTACGTCTCTAAAGTAGCACTCGACAGAAAAAATCTGAAAAATCCAAAACGCATAACCTGGCATGGTTAATTTCCAGGGACAGGAACTGCCACCAGGAGCAGAAACATGTTTTTAATAAAACTAGAATGGGGGGAAAAAGCAGGAAACTGCAGCAGATTACATCACGGGTGTGATGTTGCATCAGTTCGAAATATCTGAATAATAAAACCGCATATTTACAAACGCGGCAGCATATGTAACGCTAATTTAATTTAATTCGCTTTCGCGCTACCAAGTGCACGCTCCCTGAAAGTAAGACTATTCCCTGAAGGTACAGGCACTTACAGTTCAACAATAATTAGTTTGGTTTCAACATGAATATTTATGAGTTTTTAATGGCCGTACTATAATGAATAGTAACTTTCTTCTCACACTTGAAAATTATATACAATTACTTAACACTTTTACGGAGGTTGAGAAGCCTCCCCTTCGTATCGACCTGCGCATGATTTGTCTCAGCCAAATACTAATTTTTGGTTGAATTGGATGCAATTAAATTATGTTATAACTGTTCTTAGAATAAATTAGACAGCTCTTTTAGTCTGTATTAATATTTTACACAGTTGTATCATTGGATGTCTGTGTGGGGCAACTGTAGGCTGTTGTTTTAATGAAACCACACACACACACACACGCACACACACACACATAAAATACGCTATAAACATGGACAATAGTGGATACACAGACATTCATATGGACGGACAATGAAGCTGGATTGCTGTTACAGTGACTCTACTGGAAAGCTAAATACCAGTCCGACTTTGAAGTTGACTGTGAAAGTTTCAGCCTATTTCCTTCCCACTGAAATATGTCAGCAGCTATGGATCGCCATCAGGTGGTTTATAGACGTCTGTGGTCCAGAGAGGATGAATCACGCTGACTTATGTGGCCCCTGACTTTTCGTTCAGCGCAAATGACAGGATGAGGGTTTTTTTCTAGAAGCATTATGTCTCTATTACAGATTGCCGGTGAAAGTGATTTCAGTTCTCCGCTGAATTATTCTCA
This sequence comes from Salarias fasciatus, assembly GCF_902148845.1. NCBI lineage: Eukaryota > Metazoa > Chordata > Actinopteri > Blenniiformes > Blenniidae > Salarias > Salarias fasciatus. Next base: position 22,887,312 of record NC_043764.1, on the reverse strand, counting down.
GTTTTCTGAACTTTGTTCTTCTGCAGCGCTGCTGTCAAACGTACCACCCATGAGCTAAACCCCGACTCACCAGAGGGTCACAGCAGGCCCGCGGCATCAACTTGCCTCAGCTGAAATGACAAAGAAAGAAAGAAAGAAATTGGTGGACATGCGGGACTGGATCAAACGAAAGACCCTGCAATCAAAGAGTCGCCCACCGTACCACCTGAGACACGGCGGCCCACATGTGCGCTGCTGAATAATACTGTACGTAGAGACGACGGCACCCGGCAGCGGTGTCAGACTCACTTCAGTTCAGGGACCACATGTCGCCTCGTTTCATTTTAACTGGGTCAGAGCAGCCAAAGCATAAATAACAGGTTTCAGTTCTAAGCTGAGTTTAGGAAAAGCTTGACATTTACTGAAAAAAAATAAGTGCAATTCAGGAACTTTTCATTCATGCATTTCATGCTAATGCTATTTCATTAGCAGCAAGGTAGCTTTTGCTGCATGAGTACTGGAATTGCCGCCATGTTGCTAATGAAGTAGCTTTAGCCTGAAAGACATGAATAAAAGCTGCACAAACTTGTGAGGCAGCCAGAGGCAATTATTGAGCTTATTGTGCTTATTTTTCCTTATAAATGCCATGCATTTCCTCTTAGGTTTTATTAAAAAGAAAGAAGATGTTCTCAGACTTACTTGCACTAAACAAAGCTAAGAATTGAAACTCGTTAAGGTTATATGTTTTTACTGCTTTTCCCCTGTAAAGATGAAATAAGACTGTAGCCTAGGTGGTCCCTGAACTGAAGTGATGTTGACACCACAGCCGGGTTGCCATCAGCAGCACAACATCGGCTTCTGTATCTCAGGTGGTCTGGGGGTGGGGGGCTACTCTTTAAAAGCAGGTTTTTTTGTTTCATTCCATTCCATTAGATGAAACACTGGACCTTCATTTTCCCATCGACGACTGAGAAGAACATTGCTTTGTTGCTGCATGCCTGTGATATTATTCATGAATATTTTGGAAACTTTGAAATCATGGAGGTACAGTTATTTCAGGACGGTGAGTCGATCCGCAGAACCGCTAACATGTCTGCAGACGGACGCTGATCTGCTACCAGAACAACAGACGTTTTTCATCAACAGCTGAGAAGCATCACAGCATTTTCACATTAAGTGTGATAATTGTAATGTCTCTATGTATTCTCTGATTGTTCCTGACTTTATGATTACAAAGCAGCCATCGGGGCATTTAAGGGTATCGCCCTCCCGCCTGCTGTCTTCCCATTTGACAAAATTACCTGCAGAGGGAAGAAAGTGCGCGACACAAAGACATGGAGCTCGGTACAACATGACGGCGTGATTGAAAGGAGATTGAGAGAGAGCCGGCTCGTGCTTTTGTTCATAAATATTTTTTCACAGTTAGTCTCCACTGAGAGAGAGAGATGCTATAACGTGTAAATGCAGCTCCATGTTTTATGCAATAGATTTGTATAATATATTAATGACCGTCTCACTTTTTCCCCTTGCTTTATGATGGAGTGCTCACCTTTCCATCGCTCCTTCGTCTGATACCATGTGGAGCTCTGATCTACTATTATGATTTTGGTTTCCAGCTTTCTTGGGATCAGTCCTTATCTCAGGCTGTGTGGTTAAGTACTGTATGTCTGAGAATTCGTAGAACACACAAACACACTCTTCCATTGTCTCAAAAGTGACTTAAATACACACACGCTCCAAAAAAAGTAACTATCTATCATTTAGGCTGCGGGATGTACGCATTGCTGTGTGTGTGTGTGTGTGTGTGTGTGTGTGTGTGTGTGTGTGTGTGTGTGTGTCCTGCCTTGGGCTATTCTGGTGTCAAGAAAGAACAAGCCTGCCAGACAGATATTGCATCATTCTGTGTAAGTTACAGTCACACACACAGACACAGACACAGACACACACACACGCACACGCGCTAAAGCACACACACACTTGTCAACGGGACTCTGTGGCCGCGCTCCCCGAGGATGCACTTACTGTGTAGGGCCTGCGCAGATCCACATCCAGCCTCCTAATGAGGGGACGGGAAGCAGGACAGACCGAGCAGGTGGGGAGGAAATGAAAGGTGAGGAGGGAGGGTTCTGACAGAGTCCGCTAACGCTTAGGAACTGATAATTCCAATTATTCTCTAATAAGGTGTCACTGTATATTCATATTAGGTGTGTGTGTCGAAGAGCGTCTTGGTGTCTTTGGTTTTCTGCATATCTACATAAATCTGGTGGATTTCATATGTGTCGGCATCTGGAAATGGGTTTCTGTCTCCGTCTCCCTCTCCGGGCAGATGTGATGAATTTTCATTAGAGTGTTTCCTTATTAAGCCAGTTTCTGGCTCCGTGCATGCCTGCAGTCTCACACACTCGAACACACAACTGTCTCCTTAGACACCCAAACACACACACACACACACACGAGATGAGAGCCTCTCTGTCAGCAGTGTGTGAATTAGTGCTCATAACAAGCCGGAAGAAGACCTCACACTGGGAAGATATATAACTATAACTCCAGCAACATTCTCCGCTTGAGCGCCTGTCTATCTGCGTCTGTATACGTGTGTGTTTTCACCGCGCTAATTCATTCACCCTCTTCCTCTTGTCTGTATCCTGTACTACACTTTATTTAATCAAGCACACTAATTCTGATAATTGGCCCGTCATCTGCTTCTCCGTTTCATCTCTCTCGCTCCTTCTCTCCTGTGTACGCCGTCATGTCCTCACAACTCTTTTATTCGTCCCACTTTCATGTTGCAGCATCCTGATCAGGCCGGGGACCGACCCCGGGCTCAATATGGGGCATGCTCCCGTCTGCTAAAGATCGTTTGGAATTATGGGACCAATTTCCGTTTATCGCCTTCACGTTCTTACCGGGAATGTGTTTGCTAGGTCAAAATGATATTAATGGCAATATGAAAGTGCTTTGAGCTGTTTCTAAAATATTCATTGTGCCATTTTCTCCCAATTACAGTTGGTGCAATTCTTACATAATGTTGTAAATCTAATGAAATTTTCCCAGAAGGATTGTACACTGTAAGCGCAGCAGATGCTTGTAGAAAAAAATATTGCTCGGGTCATGCTTTTTTTTTTTCTTTTTTTTCTTTTTTCTGCGTGTTAAGTCAAGAAATTTATGGGAGGTTTGATCAATATGGAGCGGGCAGCAGCTGTCATGTCTTGTTACACACGAACGAAGAGGCACACAACTATTTGCATGCGCCGAACATGCAGCAAGGTGAAATGGAAATTTGTGGTAATTGGCACTAATCGTATTAAAAGTGTAAAACTTAACGGTGTTGGTGGGATTCATTACTAATCTCAGGTCTTCCGGGACACAGAATATTTCCCTCTGCAATAAAGCAGGTGCGTGAGTGCTTTTTAAACGTGTTAGTTTAATTGTCTCATTCATGCGAGCACACTGGTACAATAGGATTAGTGCTTGTGGAGCGCAGGAATGGCAGATGCATCAATATCTTTCCTGCATTTCCATTAGTGAACCTCCTAAAACCTCGGGGGTTGCCAACATCACCAGTAACCCCTGATGTTCTCCTCCCTTCCCTGTCAGGAGTGCAGATGATTAAACATTTTGCTCCATGACGGGGAGAAGTAGAAAGACTTGTAAATAATGTGACGATGCTCGATGTTTATAATCCCTGTGGACCGACACACCTGCGTCCTCTGCTCTGGCAAAGTCACACGCTAAACTCTAATAAGGAAATTATTCAGTTTGGACGCATGCAGTCAAAAGTGCGTGGGACTGCAGAGCTGCAGGAAGTGTGTGTGTGTGTGTGTGTGTGTACATGTGTGTAAGTCAGGTGGTTGGTGCTTCGTGCTCACATGCAGCCTGACATGAGAGGACTGTCATGTCTCGTTCACACAGGCAGAAGTAACGCGAGGTCAGCCGCTTCCCCTCCGCTGCTCTCGCTTCCCCCCGGGCGCACGTTGGCACACTTGTTAAGAAATTTTTCTAAACAAACACACACACTCATCTTGGTGTTGTTTATCTTATTATGCCGTGGCTCCAGTGTCACCTCTTTACAAATCCACCGCAGCATCACTTAATCACACCGTGCGGATATCAGGATTTGTATCGTGCTGATGCTGATAATGACGATGTTGTTGATTTCCGAGCAGCGCCGTGCGGCGTCTGTCTGGCGGTTGACAAGGACGCACTAAGTCAACTAACCACTTGACTGACAACACGAAACGAATCGGCAGAAGAAGCTCCTCAGAGCAGTGGGTGAAAAATTTCCCCAACATGTACCTACCATTATTCTGGATTTTCTGAAATGGAGGTACATCAAAAGACAGATTTCACACAGATAGTCCTCCTGGTACACTGCTTTCAGGTACCATATCAGTCTATTTACATATTTCCATTAGCAGCAGAAATTAGATTTACAGATGAGAAACAGACGTTTTTCTGTCCTCTTTTTTTCAGAGAGTTGGACTGAGCATAGATTTAATAGGAGAGGCGGCTGAAGAGATGAGTGCCAGTAAATAGCATCTTTTTCTTAGAATAACCTTGACGCCAAGAACCTCTGAAATACTTCCCCTTCTGAGTTGATAAAAAGATTTTCTATTCCATTTGAATCGTTTTTGAGCCTTGCAGCAACCTAAACATAACACTTGTGAACAAGCACACAGACACCCACAGATGCAGAGTCTTGCACAAGCAATTTGATTCAAGGTGCCGAAGATAAAGTGCGAAGTCTCGGGTAGCTCTGTGCACCTTCACACCTGAGTGTGTGTCTGTGTGTGTGTCTCTCTCTGTGTGTTAATGAGAGTGCATTTCAAACAATGACGCAGAGCGTGCAGCAAAACAATGCAGAGTGGTTGGAACTATTCATTCGTTATTGCTGTGCAGAATTCCGGCACCATCTGTAAAACCAAAAAGTAAAATTAAAGACTTTAAATATTCAGGATCCATCCATCTCCAGACGGTCGTCAGTCCATCACAGGGCAAACGCACGATCACACACACTCACATTCACACCTGTGTGTTACTTATTAGTCCCAAAAACATGTTTTTGGACTGTGAATGGAAACTTGAGGAAATCCATGCATGCGGAACATGCGGACTGCTCACAGACACCATGCTGATAAGATTCCTCACCATTTCGCTTTGCATAGCTCAGCTTTGATTACTTTGTTTGGATGCATGATTAAAGCAATGAGTGGAACCTGCACAGTCAGACTGACTCATTTGGTTTCTAATATTCCTCCTCAAGAAATGCAAAATGTAGGAGTTCTGTTTCATTCTGTCCATAATATTCAAGGCAGCGCCATTTAAATAGAGTAGAATCTTCAAAAGAAAGATCCCTGATTCAACATAATACTCTTTATATCTGATAATATAACAAGAGCCTTTTAAAATTACCTTGAAAATCCAATTAAAGAAGCAGACTTCACCTTACTCAGTTCTTTCAACCATTACACTTCACTAATTGCATCATCTTATAGGTCAATTAAAGAAAGAAAACGTTGGGATATAATCACATGTTCATTTATGTCAACATAAGCTGCTCAGCGAGACAGCAAATTTAGCAATGTGGATTTGAGTCACAGTGGCACAATTAAACTCATAAGGTTAAATATATAAAACCAGCATGCACGGCGGTATTTTATGGCAATGATCTGAATCTGAGAGCAGAATAGCAATTCAGATCTATAAAATGCTGCCGTTTGTTCCTGTGAAAACTGAAACTAAAAAGAAACAAGTTAGATCTCCTGTTTATCACGTCAGACTAATACGGCCTTTTGTGATTTCTATTACAAAGTTATTAGATTGCTTTTGTCCTCAGGGCTTCAGAAGCAGTCACAATCTATCACGCTGAGCCTGGATGTTAAGTCACTGAAACATACCAGCAAGCTTTCAGGAGACTAAATCTGCAACAATATTCTGTCAGATATACATCAGAAACCTTATAAAGGAGGATTTATCACAATGTATTATACGAGGAACAAGCTGAGAAATAAATACTGATGGCATTTAACTGAACAATAGCAGGCTGACTTCATAGTTTGTGAAAGGGAATTATTTAAATCACCTTGTCAGCAGGTGACAGTTTCATCATAACCGAAGCAATCAAGTGAATCCGCCAAACAAACTCCACTCAGTCATGGTGTCTTTCGACGACGCTGACGCTGGGAAAGGCTGGTAGCTTTTGAACATCCATCCATCCGTCTGTCATCTAGATTGTGGGGAATGGAGTGTATCTGCGCTGACACCGAGCTATTAGCTGAGTTCGCCCCTGACGGGCTGTCAGTCAATCACGGGCGCACAAAGACAGACGATCGCACGGAGCCGCCGTCTAACTCAGCCTAAAACATCTCAACAAGCATGACTCTGGATTGCAGGCGGAACCTGAGATATTCACATGCAGTTTGACCACAGGAAAGGCCCAGACCCAGAATCAAACATGGAGGAAACCGTGCGAACCACGAAAACTTTCTTTCTTTGATTGAATTGTCAAACTATTCAGCTCCTGGTGCATTTTCAGTGATTCAAATGAGTGGTGGGATCCCTGAGGGGAGCTGGGATCTTGTTATTTCGTCTCTGATGATGCGCTACCTGCATCCGCCCGTCTTGGAGAGATTTCGGGACGTGTGCTGTGCGTTCTGGCTGCAGAGGAGGCTGCCCTGTCAGCCTGCCGTCATGCTCTCTCTGACTTTAGGGACAGCCTTTCATACCGTCATCAAACACTCTGAGTCACACAATGCTTCATCGCACAAAGCCTGTTAACACATAAGCACATACACCCACATGTGCATAAACACACATGCGCAAACGCACACGTAAGCCAACACTCGCAGACACACAGTTGTGAAGTTGTGAACTTGATAGGCACTCTCAGTCTGCCTCTGCAGTTCTGTGTTTTACACTTTGTTCTCATGTAGCTACACGATTTTCTCTATCCACCTTTTCACTTAGTCACCGCGCACTCTCCTCCTTTTGTTTCTTTGTTCCCTTTTTCTCTCACCTCTTTCCTCATCTTCCATCTTTTCCACCTCTTCCTGCTCTTCCCTTCTCTTCCCGTACCCTTCCATACCTCCTCCTACTCTCCGTCACCTTCAAGGCTCGTTCTAACTCGGTATTCTGCAGGTATGAAGCTTTTTAGACTGAAACAATGTGAACCAGCACAAAAGGATGACATGCATGTAAAATAAAGGACAGATTGTAAATTGCTGGCTTTCCCTAAGACCGAAAAAAAGAGGAATTTTATTGTTAGACTTTCTTTAAGAGACCATCCACTTCTCACGTTTGTGTTTGACACCAAGAGGAGAAAAGCAGAATTGTGCTCCAAGTTTCGACTTGAGTTTCATCTCTGTTGACTGTGGACAAACAAGAGGAAAGTTTGGTAAAGGTTGAAGGCTTAAAGTGATTTTGTAAATAGCCCCAGACGATTCAAAGGCTGTTTCATTGTGTGCGAGCCTGTCTGAGACGTCCCAAGCAGAAACACGAAGGTACTTTTTACAAACTTATCTCAGCAGAAGTATCTTTAAAGTTGGAAACAGTCTTGTAACGCCAGCGAACCCCAAAACTTTTGCCCAAGAGTCAGAATCTAGGGAAGCGTATTTACTGACCCTCATGCAGACACTTGACATTTGACAGTGGTAGTTGTGTTTCAGTGGTCACACGCTGCTCCCACAGGGATGGATGCTCTGGCTTCTCCACAGGCCTGCTCCACCTTCCCTGTCCCGCGCCCTGCTGTGGGAATGACTTACATAATCTACTAGAAAAACTAGGCCTTTTCAATCCACCACTAAATTCCCCCACCCAACCGCCGACCCAGCCCCTCCTGCTCTCAGTGGGGCATTACGCTCACACAAGGACGCACATATGGACGCACAAGTACACACCCTTCTGCTCCAACTCACATCGGCACACGTGACGCGTCTGCATCCACCGCTGCACTTGCGCAGACTCACGCTCGTCTATGCTCGCACGTAAGCATGCACAGTGTTTCCCGGCACACTGGATTAGGGGTACAGATTAGAGATTAGAGCTGGTGCTGGGATTACACTGCACTCTGCAGCCCCTCCTCCACCGCGGGCCAGAAGCACAGAACCTCTGGCCTCTCCATCCACCGCGATGATGCCACCAATAGAGAGACAGAGAGAGGAGGAAGAGACGATTTTCCGTCACCGATATTTATTCCTCATTCCCAAATTAGCTCCTTTTAAAACACTGTTCCCTTTAATGTTTTCCATTATGTTTCTAAGCCATCTTTACAGCAGCACTAGTTCTCTCTCTGGAGTCGCTCGTTTATCAAAGCTCCCTCTCCAATGTGCCGCTTCCTCGCATCAAATAATTTCCTAACTTGGCGAAAACACAGTCTTGTCTTGATGCATCCCTAAGCCCCACGGAGGCAGAAGACAAACTGTTTGCAGAAATCTTCGAGAAACAACAGAAATGAATTATCCAGCAGGAACGGGTTAAGTTAGATATTTCGGACCTTGAGGATGGATGACTGAAGCTTCCAGGGAATCTGTCTTCTACAGTAGATGGAGTGTTTAAAAGATGTGGGTGAGGATTGCCGGAGGACTGTGGTGAGATGGTATATTGATTGCTGATTCACTATCTAGATCCTCGATTTTCTACCTGGGCGTTTGGGACCTCCTGTGGGGTCACAAGCTATTTTAGGGCGAACATGAACAATGTTGAACTACATGTATATATACCTGAAGGTGCGCTGAAGGCACATAGGAAGAACAACATGTGATTCAATGTAGTATATATAGTTTACATGCAGGTTGAGCCACATACTTCATGGTCATACTTCAGTGATGACAGTGACAAAGTGATCCTGAGTGGTGGTGACAGTCGTTTCCAGAGGTCATGAACTATTGATCTCCATCACAAGACAAATCAAAGAGTCCGGTGAAGCAAAAAAAAAAAAAAAAAAAAACACACACTCTGCAAAACAGGTTTTACCGTGGACATGAGTAAGTGCTGATGAACCCAGCTGCTCTGGGGATGCAGGGACACTGCCCTTTATCAGCAAAGTTTAACTTGAACTTGACAGACGCTGCACAGAATCTGCAGACTTTAATGGAGCAGAGAGGAGCTTAGTGGGTAGCTTAGTATCTGTTGACAAGGCTGGCACGCAACCAGGCTGCCAGAAGCGTAAGTATCCAGATTCGTTCAGAAATCGACTTGGCTGTATCTGCAGTTTTCCAATATACAGTACACTTTCAAGACTGGAATTACTGGCACCGCTTTGGCGACCTTGACATCAACCGCTGGAAGCTTTCATAGAGTCTCCTCAGTGGCTGTGTTCCTCTTTAACATGCACGTGCACGCTTTGTTGCAATTGCTTCACACATGTTCTCTGAGGGCGTCATCAAGATGCTTTATTCTTGTGCACCGCTTCAAAGATTTTTTTTTTCCTCTTGGTTTTCTAGGTGAATGCCGTCATGCCGTTTGGGTGCCTTGCCCTGCGAGATGGGCGGACCTACGATAGCATGTCTGATGTCACGGACAAGTATGAGATCGGACAAGTCCTCCGAGCGTAAGTGACATAAAGCTTTATACATGGATTTCTGTTTGCTTTTTTTTTTTTTCCCCCCCCCTTCCTTCTCCCCATGTAGAATTCATGGGCACTTTCCAGTATTCCCAGATGGTTTTTATTCTCTTCATAAATTATTTTAACATGAAGTGAACCATTTTCACTGCAGATTTGGTTTGGCACATCACACTGTGTCACTGAAGGAATAACAGAAGGTAATGGCATGAGGCTGCTGGGTAGCAGACTTTAGACACACTCGTTTTTTTTTACTAATTTTACCCACCAATTATTTCTGATTATGACAGGTCATGAGGCACAAGAGTGCCTATCATTCCTCCTGTTTAAATGTTATTTGACACGCATAAAAATTAATGACCATTTATGTCCAACTAATTTATCTGAAAAAAAAAAAAAAATATGGCTGACATATTTTCAAAGACTTGTGAAAATCACTTTGCTTTATTGGCTGAAATGAGGTGTTTTTCTGTTTTTGCTCACCTCGCCTTGACACACTGACGATCGCACATGTGTGCACATAAAACACACAAACACCAGTGAGCGCAAAAGACCATATGGTCACATCTGGCCTGAGAGATTCCTGCTCATCTTTTATATAACACAAACACAAGTAAACACATTTCAAGGCACATTAAGTCAGAATTAAGTAAGGGAGATTTTGCAGTATATGTGAGCTGATTAAATCAAATGCATTCAAGTCCCGGTGTAAGGATTGTTTTAAATGTCAGCTAAGACAGTATCTACTAATCTCAGTTAACTAAATGTTGAATGAGCTCATGCCCGCAGATATCATCCTGACAAACTGAAAGGGGTGAATGTTATGTGCCAGAAAAACTAATGCAATGCAAAAAAAAAAAAAAATTCAAGTTGTGCAGAATTAATGATGCATAACTTTCCATCACCGAGCAGTACTCGTGCTTAGAAAGCAATCTGTCTCTGAAAGTCTTTGAAGTTTTAGAGTATTTGAAACCAAACATATTAAAATGATGTTAATAATGAGATCGTAGCGATTGAGCACATCGCCATACAGATAATCACACACACTCATGTTCTCACCTACAAGCAATTTAGAGTTGCTTAGCCTGAAAGACATGTTTTTTTGAGCAGTGGGAAGAAACTGGATTACTGAAAAAAAATAAGCAAACTCTGCACATGTAGACCCCAAAGCCTAGATTCACAGTTAACCTAGATTTACGTTTTGAGGCGAAGACACTAACCACCACAGCCCAGGGTGTGGATGGATTTAAAGTTGACAGAAAATGACAGAAGTTTAAATCTACATTGCGTAGCTTCTTAATTTCTATTTGCTCAGACTGCTACGTCTTGAAACTGAACGAAGACCTTCATCTGAGTGCAGCCATCGATGATTTTCCAACCGTTTTTTTTTTCTTTGTTCCAGAAGCTCTATTCTACCCAACAACTGAACTCCAAATAAGTTCTTATACAACATGTCACCCAACCAGCTTGTCTTTTTTTGGCGTCTCAATTTTCATATCATACAGTGTCCCATGTGGGCCGCAGTCTCAGATGTAATCAACAGCAGCCCAGGACATTTTTATGTCCACACACATTAACACACACACACACACTCCACAGCTTCTTCCATTCTTCTTGTAGCCTCTTCAGCTCTCCTGCCTCTCACAGTCTGTCTGTCTTTCTCTGTGTTTTTCTTGCTGCGTAGGAAGGAGTTCTGTGAGCTGTGCCTGGCAAAAGACAGACAAACAGACAAGGTGTTTGTCTGTAAGAAATTCCTCAAGAAAGACGGCAGGAAAGTCCGCAAGGCTGCCAAGAACGAAATCATGATCCTGAAACTGTACGCAGTCGTTTGGTGAACAGATGGATGTATGGTTGAGGAGTGAGGGAAGGCGGAGGATGAGAGAACGTTTGGTTTATTTGATTTTAAAACACAAATCAGACAATACTTATCGATGATTTTGTGAACTCACAGTCTCGCCTTACGGTTGAATAGTTGTGCTACAGTCTCTGATGACTTTTTTTGGGCTGTTCCAGGGTAAACCACCCAAACATCCTCCAGCTGATAGACACGTTTGAGACTCGGAAAGAATACTTCATCATCCAGGAACTGTGAGTGTATTTGTTTTACTGTTTGTCTTTGTTGTGTAAGCATTCTTGACCGTGTATACTCGTATATTATTTGGGCATGTGCCTTGATGTACCTTAACACGCACAAATCCATCAGCTTCGGGGCATGAGTGGAGTCCATCCTCTTATTACTGTGTGCTCCGCCGCTCCCCTGAGCAACAGGGGAAGGTGTTAGATTTGATGAGATATTTGCTCTTAGTAACACTCAGGATTACTCAGTGCTCTTGAAGCTCTGCTTTGCTGAGAGCTCTCTCCACAGAGAGCTGGGGATCGATACGTCAGAGCCTGGCCCATCCACATCACTTGCGACTTGTGCGTTTCGACGTTTGCAACTTTGTTTGAGAACAATAACGCCGAGTGAAGCTGAGTGGAGAGCATATTTCAGTGTTACTGATACACGGAGAGCCAGAGTGCCCTCAAAATGATTCAGGTCTGGTTATATGAAGCCCAGGCAATACTCTGCTGGCCGAGGGCAATAAGTGGTAATCACCCTCATCATTTATCTCCAGCTTTAACCAAGTCTTACAGAGTAAAGACCAACATCCCAGTAGTTAATTACTCTTTTTCTTATTTGAACATTTTCCCGTCAGGTGTTATCAAAGCCAATCATCTGCTTCCCTCGGTCTCCTGTGTGCTCCGTACTCACATGAATCACCTGCACGTCCTTCCTCAGTGTATCCATGAACCTCCTCACTGGCCTGACAGCTCCATCTCCATCATCTTTTCCCCTACAGAGCTATCATCTCTCCTACAAACATGGCCCACCCTGCCTCTCACTTTCCCACTGAGCTCATGAGGTGTCCCTCCTCGGATGTGCTTGTTTTCATCTTAAAAACTTCAACATCTTCATCTCTTCCACCTCCAGTTCAGCCTTTTGTCTTGTGCTAGTGCCACCGTCTCTAAAGCAGATAACAGAGCTGCTCTCGCTGCAGACCTTCCCTTTTCAACCGGGCTGGGACCTTTTATCACAGATCAGTCCTGACACTCGTCTCCATCCGGTCCGCCCTGCCTCGACTCTCTTCATCACCTCGCTTTCACGCCTTCCCTCGCGTTGGACGTTTGACCCCCAAGTACTTCAATCATTTAGAGGAAACGGAACTACTATGCCTTGGAGTGATGAATCATTCTCTGTGTGTTATTTCTGCGGCTGCTGATAGCTGAGATAAATAACAACTGTAATAACATCAGTGTCACAGACTTGTTTGAAGGCTGTTGTTTACTCTGGTTCACAGCTTTGATTTGGAGGGAGTAACAATATTGCTTTACATTCTTGTGCTTCTTTTATTTTTTTTAAAAAAAAGAAGAAAAGAAAAGTTGCTCTTTTGTTTTATGATGATGAAATGTATTCAGCTCAGTCAATTTCCTATCTGATGCTGATCCCCTTTGTCTAAATAGAAAATATACACTGGATACAAGATATTCCAATATTTGATCATCTATGCACTGACTTTGGTGTGTGTGTGTGTGTGTGTGTGTGTGTGTGTGTGTGTGTGTGTGTGTGTGTGTGTGTGTGTGTGTGTGTGCATGACTGCCTGCAGGGCCACAGGAGGAGATGTATTTGACTGGATCCTTGACCAAGGGAATTACACTGAGAGAGACGCTTCCAACGTCATCAGACAAGTCCTCGAAGCTGTGGCGTACTTACACTCTCTCAATATTGTTCACAGGAACCTGAAGGTACACTTACAGTGACACTCTGCCTCTGACTTCAGTAGCACTGTGTGTATCTGTGTGGTGAATCTCTTCTACCAAAAAAAGCTATAAATAGACTTTCGGCTTACTTCTTTAAAATGCACAAGTCACATGAAGGAAAATAATCAAATTGAAAAAAAAAGTTTCACTTTTGGACCGACTGAGTGGACTGCTTCGTCCTCACACCCCAGAAAGTAATATTCAGTATTTAGTCAACACAATCTCTGCGGAGACACATTAAAGCATTGCTCTGCCATCTCAGTTAATGACTAAACATTTGATAACATTTTACCATGGGAGTAAACACTGTCTTTATGGCTTAAGGCTATCTCTCGTGACACACACACACACACACACACACACACACACACACACACACACACACACACACACACACACACACACACACACACACATAAACTAAAAAAAAAAAATCATGCAGATCATATCTTTGTTCCATTATCAACTCATTAAGATGGAACTTTAGGGGCATCTCTTGAGCTTCAGCCTCCCCCTACTGGCAAAAGTTAGCATTTTATTTATTTTATGATCATACACAATGTAATGATAATATACAGTATATATATATATATATATATATATATATATATATATATATATATATATATATATATATATATATATATATATATATATATATATATATATGTATACACACACACACACACACTTTTCAACTCCTACAACTTTTGATAAACTTGAAAACAAGGAAAATAAAGAGATGAGAGATTCCAAGATTTATGAACGTATTGCTAAAAGCAGACTAACACTCACTGAAGAGACAAATTGTATCTTTATGCAACTTTGACCCCTTCTTGCTGAAATTGACACCTTTAATAGAATCACTTTTAGCTGTTTTGATTAACCACCCGTCTAACATGAGCTTGGTGAACTTTATGAGCACATTCCTTTGAGGAAACTATATCAATAGCAGGATGCATGGCTTGTTCAACAACCTCCCTGTTGTTTACGTGAGATGTTCCATGTACGGAGTGCACATTTACCCACTGATTTGTTTTTTTTGTTTGCTTTGGCAGTGATAGCAAATAGCGAGACTACCTCACAGCTTTATGGGTGCATCGCATTTAAGAGTGGGAGGCAGATGAAGCTGTTTATAAGTATACGTATATGTTAGCTTTGCTAATTGCTTTCATCTGTTTTTGTCAAACTGAATACCTGAAGACACCAATTACTTAATATGCAAAACTGCAGAATGACTACATCATGACAAAGCAGTTGAGAACCAAACATTACTCATAGTCTTACAAATGTTTGGTACTAAACGTGCTCATTTACTTGATTCAAAATGTCTGGCTTTTCTTTTCTCGTCTTTCATCTTGTTCAGCTGGAAAATCTGATGTACTACACAGAAAATAACCACAACAAAGTAGTGCTGCGAGACTTCTACCTGTCCAGATTTGAGAATGGCCCCATCACAGAGCCATGTGGAACACCAGAATATTTGGGTGGGTAACTCTCCATTTACTACTGTGCATGGATTTATTTTTACCTTCAATTCTATGTTTTTCTTTTCTCCATATCTCGTCTTCTTTTATGTCTTTCCATTAGCTTTACCTTCTGTTGTGAAAATGCCCCGGGGGCATATATCTGTTTGAGTTTCCTTGTGCATTTGATGATGATAATCTGTCAGAAGTAAAGTCTTACAGTGTGAAAATAAATAAAAAACAAACTTGAAACCCAGATAAAGATATAAACAGAATTGAAAGCATCCAAGTCTTGCCCTCCTCCTCCTCTTGCTCGTCTTGCCTTTTTATCTCCTATCATCCCCTGTGTACCATCGAGTTCCTGCCTGTGTTTCTGAGGTGTATTCCAGGGCAACTTGAAGTGCAGAGCTGTACTTTGGCCTGCTTGTTGGTGGTGAAAGGCCAAGGCGGTTATTCATAATGCTGTGTTGTGTAATTAAACTAATAAATAAGGAAAGGGAATAGAGGCTCTGATCTGAAAGGGATGAGAAAAATTGAGTTAAAATGGGAGCTAGTCGTCAGGAGCATTGATGCCGCTGCCATTTATGATTATAAATGTTGTGTGAAGGCTTATAAATAAAAACCCATGAGAGTAAATTGTCTCTGCTTCCTGCAAATACTTTTTTTTTATGTCTGCTCCCCATCCACTGTTCCTCAGCTCCTGAAGTTGTGGCTCGTCACCGATATGGTCGCCCTGTGGACTGCTGGGCCGTGGGTGTCATCATGTTCATTCTGTGAGTCTCAACCAGTATTATTACAAGCTATTAATTACAGAACCTGTAATATTAAGACCACAGCACTTCCAGGATCCAAAGCAAAGGCCCCTCTCAGAATTAAAAGTCAAACCTGAAAAGGACAATGTCATTGTTTCATGTCTTTTCTTTTTTTGCAGTTTATCGGGAAATCCTCCATTCTATGATGAAACAGAGGAGGAGAACACCGATCTACATAATCGCATCATCTTCTGTCGCATTGTTGCTGGAGACTTTGAGTTTGACTCCCCTTACTGGGATGACATATCACCTGCAGGTACTGAACTCAACCACATGATGGCAATAAATGCACTGTTTATGGCTTTATCTTGCTTTATCTTTGCCCTTTAGTAACATTAAAGAGGGAGATAGCAATGTTTTTAACAATTATGTTATAATATAATGTATATGTTTAAATGAGGGATGAGAATCATTAGATTTGATTCCTACGGCCTGATTGCAATCCTATTTGCATATCTTACAATAAATGTAATGAACTTAACTATACATTTTATGTTCATGGTGCCATTCAAGAAACAATGAAATCCGATAGAATAACAACAGAATAAACAAAGTAAATAAGAGGAAACTACTGCAAGTTGTTTGTGATGAGCAATCTTTACCAGATAGGTCTCCAGTTTGAAAACAATTCCACTCTGCAGGACAGAGCAGTTGAATGACCTGCTCCTCATAGTGGTTAGAAGGCCAGAAGGGACATGACATGTGTTGTTGTGGTTAGTATTTAACAGTCACTCCATCACCAGATGGCCCCTGGTATGAATATGATGGCTATGAGGCCTTTGTATGGAGTTTGCATGTTCTTCATGCGCTTGCATTTCATTTTCTTTTCCAGTGCAAAGGCATGCCTGTTAAGGCAATTTCCAACTGTACATTATCTGTAGGACTGAATGTGCGTGACAGCCTGCCAGGTGGCTGCCCATTGTGCACCCTGCAATCACCCATAGTTAGATATGACAGGCTCCAGCTCTCATTCACCGTAAGATGATGGATGCAACTTTCTAAAGATGGCATCTCATGTTATATTTCAGCTAAGGAGCTTGTCTGTCGACTGATGGAAGTGGACCAGATGCTGAGAATCACTGCACAAGACGCGCTTTGGCATGAATGGTAAGTATGTGCACCTCTTCACAACAGCGCAGTCGTATAGCCACAAACGTGAAGGACTTTCCTTTTTCATTGGTGTCCTGTCTGTCGTTTGTGACAGGATTGCAGGAAATGGTGCGTCAGAGAAGAATCTGAAGGATGGTGTGTGCGCCCAGTTTGAGAAAAACTTTGCCAAAGCCAAATGGAGGGTAAGGATTCATTCATCTTCTCTGTATGTAAACGCTAATGGAGATGGTACTTATACAGCTCAGTGAAATGAGAAGAAATTGAAGCGAAAAACATGTTGGCTTTAATGTCCTTACTCTCATGGCGCAATGCTACGGAGGTATGTTTTGAATCTGTGATGAAGTTCACGAGGATATCCAGGGATGTGAATACTGAAGACGAAGAAGAAAGAAGATGGCAGTGCTGAGCTGACAGCATCTTTAACAGTTATAACCCTCTTCTCTTTTTCCCCATGTGGTTCCCAGGAGTTGAAGGTATTGTTTCTGATTATGAGTAAGAGTGGAAGGACAGAGCATGTAGAGAAACTCACATCGAGTCTGGCATTATTCAGTGACTCAATATCTTTCTTGTACTCTGAAGGTGTCGGCACTTGTAAATACTTTTGCGGTGGCTGACTCATTTGAAATTACTTGCCGTTCTTGTTCACGTGTTGGCTGCTGAAGCTTCTCTCGAGCTCTGTTTCTACCCACTGTCACTCTGCCTTTCCCAGAAGAGATCCATCCACTCTGTCCCACTTTTCTTCATTGGTTCGACCCAGAGGTTCAAAGTGGCCTGCTCTGTTCCTTTCCTACTCCTCATCTGCTCTACTTTGTAGAACCAGATTGGTGAAAACAAGATAACTGCTAGCTACAAGGAATAGGTTTTGTTTTTCATTGTTACACAGTTTTTAAATTGGTGCAGATAAGGAGAGAGTGAAATGGAAAGGACATAAGGGACATGGGCCACTGTGGACTCCAACGTCTTTCGTTGAACTGCAGTGATTTGAACTACAATGCCCTCTGGCATCCCTGTAATGTGAATCCTGGCTCATTGCCCCATACTGTTGTTACATTCAAGTCATTTTTGAAGCTACGCAGAAGCTGCACAGTGAAGCCATATTGTACTCAATGAGTACTCATTTCAGTGTTCAAATGGCATTCGACTGCCAGAGGATTCAAGTGAATTCACTTTCCTGGTTTCAAAACAATTGTTAAGCTCACACACGCACCCGAACTCTTTGAGGGCTTGTGGATCAAATGGAATGGGAGGAATGGGAGTAAATGACTGTTGAAGGAGAGCTGCCCACATCTCTTCACCTACCTTCTCCAGTCAACAAGCGATAAAAGAGTTTGTTGGGAAGAGTGAGACTTAAAATTGCTTTGAACCAGAGTACTATCTGTCATAGGCCCTTGGAAGTAAACAACTTGCACTATTATCTCTTGCTTAACACAAACACATTTCAGTGCTTTGAATGAAGATGCAAAATCGTGGTACCTTGGCAAGCTTTTTCTCAATGGCTTGTCTATTTGCCTATAATTGTGCTTTTCCATTACCGACTTTGGTACCAAAGATTTTTCTTGGGAAAAGATGTCGCTATGGGTGTTTCAGAAAAATGCTATCTAATGTTAAATCTAATTCTCCTCACCTCTGCTATCCTCTGGTTTTCCTTTGCTTGTGTCTGCTCTACAGAAAGCGATCCGTGTCACAACCTTCATGCAAAGACTGAAGAATTCAGAAGCTCTCATTGACAGTTCAGCCGAAGTTCAGGCTGGAGAAGAGGCAGGAGATGGTGAAGGGGGTGTTTCCCAGGGGACAAGTGATGAGGGAGACAAGGGGACCAGCGATGGAGGGGTGACATCAAGCAGTGTGTCTTTAGAGGTCACTGTTGAGAATGCTCCAGCTGATATGGACCTAAATGAGGGGACGATTAAGGGAGGAGAAAAACAGGAGGAGAAAAGGCCTGTGGGCCCTTCTGTTGGAATTTCTCCCTCAGATATTCAGGAACCTGTCTGTCAATCAAATGCAGTCCCCAAGCCACCCCAGGAAGAGCCCGAAAAGGTTAGTGCAAAGAAAGGAGGAAGTGATGGAACCAGAAAGATTGCTGCCAACTTGGGTCAAAATAAAGTTGTTCCAGAATCCAAACAAACCTCTGCAGTGACCCCTGAACCCTCAAAGCCGTTAGACAGTTCTCTGGGCAGTAGTCTTGAGAGAAAACCCATGCCCACCTCCCCTGATCCCAGCGGTAAGCGTAAAATGGCTGCGACTCTTCATGGCCCTCCACCTACGTCATCAGCTGTAGCGTCTTCCTCACCAGAGAGGAGAACCACCACCCAGCAGAAGGCAGAGGCTGATGGGAGCTGGTGTCAGACGCAAGTACCCGAGGCTGTCGCAGAGAGGTCAGTGGGAGCAACAGTCACCCCAGCACTGGGGCCTGGGGCAGCAGTAGATGCTGGACTAGGAGTTAGGCTAAGGGGTGACAATAGCCCAGGAGGTAGAAGGGACAGGAATGCCAGGAAAACAGACAGGTACAGTGCAGAGTTTAGCATGGCTGGGACCGGTGCCATGCCAGGCCAGGGTTGTTATACAGTGGGCAGTTCTGCTAGTTTGGGCCGTCATGCGATACCTTATAACCCGGAAGTTGGGGTTGTGGGAATGGGCATTGCAGGGAGCTATGGAAGTCCATATAGTTCACTTTATACGAGTGGAGGTGGAGTGGGAATGTATGGAACTGGGCTCCCACATGGAGGAGGAAGCAGCACCACAAGCGACTGGCAAATGGACAGTGTGATTGAGCAGATAGAGAAGCAAATGGCGGCCGTGCTGGAAAAAATCGAGGGAGACATGCCCTCGCTGCTTGAGCAGATCAGTGACTGTCCTGCTGAACCACCACGTGCGCGGAGCACACACGCTTCTCCTGCCACCCCCCGCTCACGCCCGTCACAACACTCCCCGGCTACCACATCCTCAGCCACTCCTCCACCACTGCCCACCTCACCCAGACCTGCGCTACCATCTCTTCCTCGCCTTACCATCCCCCCACCCTCCTATCCCCCACCCTCTCCTCCCACACAAGCCTCACCTCAAGTCGCAGGAGATCTGGAGGACAGAGATGGACAGAGGGGTGCTGCCCATTCCGGCCAGTCACCTAGAGCTGGCATGAACAGGGGACTATGAGGCTGGTGTGCATGATGCAAAATATAAATTCAAACCACCTGGAACACTGGAATTTATAGTTAAAACTTGACAATTTAAAGACTGTCTCCACCAATCATTTACTGCCCAGAAGAAAAGTAAAACTGCAGGGCTATTTTGTTTCTGTGTTCAAACCAGACGACTGTTCAAGAAAGCCCCACATTATAGCATCTAAATACTTTGATGATTGCAGGACACAGGGAGTATGGAGCTGCATCTTGCACGAAATGGCAGTAGCAATGGCCATCATCTCCAAAGCTTGCTTATATCTCAATTGTAGATTGTTTATCTGAATGTTGACCATTCAACCACCTTACACTGGAATCCAAGCACTCATTGCAGTTTGCATATAACGGACCTGCTCCAATAAGAAAAGTGTGAATAAACTGGGAATGAGTTTATGTACAATATTCCTCACCAAATGTAAATACATATAAAAAAAAAAGAAAACTAAGTTCAAACCCAATTCTTGATTTTCTCAGACGTTAAAACACCACATATCTAAAGTAACGTAGTTTTTCAAAGCAACACATTCCATTTATTTATCTGTTGTTCCTTTTTTAATTTATGTAGCTATTAATTCTATTGTGAGGCTTTGGTTCCCTCAGATGTACAGACATTTGTGAAACAGAACCGTCAAGTCACAGGCTGATAGATCATCTGCTTTGTTTAATTATATGGTGTAATTAAACTTGAAATGTCACTCAAAGTCTTGTGAACTGTTCCACGTGTGTTTTAAATTGGAGGGGAAAGTCCTTCAGTACATTATATTGCATAAAGGCTTTACAATAACACACATAGACACACTTATACATGTATTTTCTCCTCTTTTCCCCATAGTTGACCAAAAATTCTCATTTTCTCCAATTTTGTTGACAAATTCATCTGATATCGTTCAATGGACAGCTTGGTCTATTTTCTCCTTTTAATCACACTGAATATTCTTATGATTTTCACTCTGCTTTTTGGGTGTATGTAATACCAGATTCTGTGCTTCTCTCCTGAACAAGTCTAGATCTCCACTAAACTGTCCCTATGTGAACTGTACTTTGTTTGCAAGTCTTACAATAAAAGTTTAAAAAAGAGATTCATCCTGAGTCGTTTCTTGGTGAAGAGTATTCAAACTTTTCTTGATTAAAAAAAGCCCATAATGTGTTTTGCAAAATGTTTAGCACCTCTGTTGAACAATCCTGCTCACTGTCTGTTATTTGTCAGCTTTTACATGTTCAATCAGCAGACTGAGAGTGTCCATTAAATTCACCAAAAAGGCCAGTGATATGATGGGGGTCGAGTTTACTCTATGCAAGTTGTTTCAGAGAGGAGGATCCAGTCCAAACTGAGGTCTGTATATAGGTTTATAGACAATAAATTGTCCATCCTGAGCAATGTCTCTCACCCCCTCCATGATGTCCTGACCCCCAGTAGGAGCCCTTCAGCAAAAGACTGATATCATCCACATGCTCCACAGAGCACACAGGAGAGGGTCCCTCTAGTGGGTCTAGAGATTCCCTTTTGAAAATAGAGTTTGTTTTATTTTCTTGTTAATTCCATTCATTTGTGCTTATTGCTTGTAAAAGTCAGTTCATGTATAAGATTTGTGTTCTACATTGTATTTTGCCTACAACCCCCATGATACATTGTGCGGTTTTTGGCTTGGTCCACACTGGCGAGTACACGGGGGTGATCAAATTTACTCTTCACAAATGCTAACATGCGTACAACCCACACAACAGAGTGAAATGATCGCAGGTTACTTTCTTTGTGCTGTGTGAACGGTAAAGTAAGCTTTAAATGCGTCTTTTGGCTTCAGAACCTTATTTATATTTCGGCTGCCCCTTCAGGTCAGACCAGTGGTCGTGCCTGTAACGTGCACATGTTGCTGCTTTGCTTTGCTTTCAACTGAAATAGAGTGAGGGGAAACGGTTCGGGAACAGCCGGGCAGGCAGCCGTCCAGCGGAAAAACTCACACCGAGCCCGCCACCCCGAGACACTGCTCAGCTCGCAGCCAGCGGCACTCTTACCTTGTCACGTTGTTTGTTGGGTTTCTTGCTCTCACAGAAGCCGCTTTTTAATACTACAGATCAGGCCGAGTAATATCGGATGTGGTAAGTTCCCCACACTTGTGTAAGCTCTTAGCCCCAGCTAGTTGGCTAATGTTAGCTAGTTGGCTAACATAAGAAGGAAAAAGTCGTTGGGTGGCTAGATAGCTTGAAAGCTAGCCACACACAAGCTAACAACTACGCAGTCGTTTGATTTGCGTTATCGCTTGTCTTAAACCTTGGTCGCCGTCGGATCGCTGAACAATTTCGGCTCTACGCACGGCTAAGCGTGGCTACCAAGGCACTGTCAAGCAACTGTGCAATTACCATTTTGCACGTTTTTTTGCCGAAAGTCATTTATTGATTGTGCTCATTCGGTGGATAATATGAACTGGTGCTGAAACGTTAGTCGCTGCATGCGCTAGATATCACGATAAGAGACGGACGCTTGCTAACTTGCACCACGGAACATTGGAGGCTTTGGCCACTCGATTGTTTGATGTATTTTTTGAGGTTAACGCTGCGATAGCACGGTCATAGACGTTACCACAGTAACGTAATCTAGGCTACTCTCTGTCCAGCATGTCAAGTTGGACACTCCGTTACGCTGACATTAGTCATATCCACGCGCTCCATTTCGATGGAAAATGTATTTTTCAAACGTCAAATCGTAGTAAAGAGGTGAGAATAGAGGGGACCCCCTCGACATGTGTACCCGTGATTATGCGGCCCACTCTTTTCCTGGGCCTTTGTCATTTCCCAGGCACCCCCTCCCCCAATAGTCTTCTACAAGGAATGCTCACCCCTAACCTCAATGTGATTGAGGGCCCAGACGCCCAGCATCACTTTAGCTTGCATGTAGCGTACCTAAACCTGTTTTCATTCATCACTGCACCCCCATCACACCGGACTGCTGAAAACAAATGTCGGATAGGCGTCAAACCATCTCGTGCCCATACAGTTAGCTTGTATTGATTTCTCTCCTCACGTTTAGTGTCAGCTTTATGTATGCAGCCCAGTGGCGAAATGACTCCTCGCTATTCTGTCAGTGAAACAAAGGTGCTGTTATTTTTGTTGTCCCTCAAGGTTCGGTTTTTGTTATTTTAGAGCAAAACCACACAGCAGTTTGGAGTCTCGGGTTTGCTTTCATGCACTTGTGGCCGACGTGTCCGAAGATGGTTGTTTAAAACCGTGAAGATGGATTACTGGAGGTCCCGCGGTTCATTGTACAGTAATATACATGGCATGCATCTGCTGGCAGCGAGGGCGGGGCCAGCGCGCGTCGGCCTCGGTTTTATCAGCCAATCAGCGGAGAGCTGGGCCGAGCCTCGTGCTCCTGTTGAATATTTAAGCGGCTGCGTCACAGATCCCCCGCCCCTTTCGCCCCATCTGCCATTTTGGTTTTGTTCCCGTCTGCAGTCGCAAAGCCAGCAACGCAATTACATAGAAGAGACTCGCAGCACAACGACATAGTGACTCGACAATATAGTGCAGACACATCCTAATCCCCCCCAACCGCGTTTCTTTCCTCGGTCCCGGTCGTCGAATTTCCAGTCATCGTTCTCATTGACGTCTACACACTGCGGGAGAGGAGCGGGTTCGCATTGGGAAGGGACCGAGAAGGATTATTGGTAAGAAAAGGAGAAATCAATGGAGCACGAGTGGACTGCTGCTCTCTATCGTTACCGAAGAAAAATAAATGTTTGCTTTGAGCGATAAAGTTAGTGTGATCTCTCATTTCGCCGTTTCGGTGTAGGGGCGTTGGTTGCCAGTTGTCTGTCAATTTAACCAGATTGCTCTCTTTAGCTCCCCCCGCTAGCTTGTAAAGTTGTGTTCCGCACTGGAGGTAATGCGGGCCTAGGCCGAGCCGCTAATGGACAGGCTGCTGTTTTCCAGCCTCTAACTTATTAATGTTTCGACTCCGTCCACCTGCCAAATCGCTTAACTGATTAGTGGCAAAGTAGCTACTCAATCTGCTCCCTTGTGCTGCGGACTGTCAATTGTTTATTCGCGATGTGTGAAACGCCTTGAACGATTTGCTAGCTGCTAACGTTTTGGAAACTACAGTAACAGTCGGGCGGCTTTGCTGCATCATGCCGGATGCCTTCATTTTTGTTTCGGACGAACCTCGATCGTCCACGTAACTCTTAAAACGGTGGTTTTATTACACTTTTCTTATTCTACCGCGAGCATTTTGCCGAAGTCGTTGAAGGGGGAAGAGGCGTTTCCGAACTGTTCACTGTGACTTTGGACGCTCCTAAGTTCGCTGGGCTCGATGCGGAAATTGTCCCTGAAAATGTTCTCCGGGAATCTGATCGAGATATTGCGGCTTTGTTATCTTTCCTGCTGTTACATTTAGGTAGGTTGTTAATCTGTCGACCCTGTGCAAGTATGCTACTTAAAAAAAAAAATACATGTGTATCAGAAATCGTCTTCCCCCTCCTTTTGTACTGAATGTAATTACGGCAGCACAGTGTGGTCCTTGTGTCCACACCTGCCAGCTACACTTTACCGCAGTGAACTTTTTAATGATTCAGCTCTTTTTCTTGAAATGATTTAGGTCGTCCTTTAACAATAGGTGCACATAAACAAACTACTGTGGTCTCTAAGCATGAAAAGGACTGATAATGCTGCTATTCACGTCTCTTCTGGGGCTCAGTTCCTTTTCTATCAGATTTGTTTGGCCTGTAGCCAGCCCAGCTGCTCTCTAGACTAAAAATCCTCTCTCCTTAACATGAAGGGGATTGGGCAGCATTTGACTGAGAATCTCAACCTAATACAACAATTGTAGTGAATTTCTTGCCGATGTAAATTCAGATTTGTTTACTTGGCTTTTTAAAGACACATTCTGATGTGAAATTTATTAAATAGTGTTTTTTTTCAATCAGTGCGGGGAAACAAATGACAGTTTGCTTAAAATTACTATTTTTTTGTCAGTCATCTGTATTTTTTTCCCCCCTCCATAGATGTCCAGCTCGCCGCTGTCCAAGAAGCGTCGCTTGTCAGGAACAGAGACGAAGACGGGATCCAACTGCTCCTCCTCTAACTCTGTCAGAACTGATCTGTCCCACACACCTGCCAACGTAGGTGCAAGCACAACACTTGATCATATATTTCATGCTTCAGCCATAAAGTGAATAACCACCTGTCTCTCCCCAGGGCATGGCTAAGAATGGCAATGATGCTGAGATTGATGAAGGCCTGTACTCCAGACAACTGTAAGTTTTGTTCTTGTTTGGGAATTTCAGGATGTTCTATGTTGTCCTGATGAGCCAAATTCAGCGGATGTTTGTCCATCTGCAGCTATGTGTTGGGCCATGAGGCTATGAAGCGCATGCAGATCTCCAATGTCCTCATCTCTGGAATGAGAGGTCTTGGAGTCGAGATCGCCAAGAATGTCATCCTGGGCGGAGTTCGGAGTGTCACAGTGCACGACCAGGGAGTTGCCGAATGGAGAGACCTTTCCTCTCAGGTGTGTTGAAGGATGCATTTAATTTTTTTTTTTTATTCAAACAATATATTTGTCACTTAGACTTTGCGCCCAATTCTAGATCTGTTATCTTTTGTGCCGATTCCAAAGTGCACTGTCGTTATATCGTTTGTCTCGTGTTGTGTTGTATTGTCGCCAGCCAAAGAGTGCCGCAGCCACCCCCACTCTTGCTAACCCGTCGGCTGACCCAGATTTATCAGTGCGTGGCCTCTCCCTGGGTCTTAATCAGCCAAAGCCCGTTTTAGGACGTCATTACAGTGGGGGGGTTGGTGTTTTTTGGTCTGTCGGCCGTAGAACATGTATTCTCATGTGCTGGACAGATGAATATGTGAATAGATTCCCCAAGTATTTTTAGGAAGTCTCATCAGAGATATTTTATTTGCGACTGCAGAAGTCTATGCTCTTAATTAGAACTATCTGACAGCTGTCGGAGCTGAACTTTGTGCTGTCAAAAATCTATTTCAGTAACTAACATGAACCTCAGTGAACTGTCTTACTCAAACTGAGTTAAATATCCATACGTTTGTCGGACATACTGACTGACCTTGTAGAGGAAGTTTCATTCGCCTGTAATTCGAATTGGCTGCTCTTCAACAAAATTCCCCAAAAGCAAGTCTCGCTGGAAAAACCTGAGCGGTGACATTTTTTGGTTTAAGTGTTTGGAAATAGTCACTCTCATGTGTAAGTCCCCATTAATGATGTATAACATTAGGAACAGTTCAAATTGTGGCACCCCAGTAAATTAACCCCATTACTTCTCTGCTGTCACCAGTGTCAGGATTTGGGTTTTGACTTTCGTAGCAGTAACCTCCAGACCATGTAGAATAGGTTAAAAACAGACTGGCAAGAAATAAAGGACTGTAGACTTTTAGTCACAGACTCGCCAGTGTCACACATTGGTCTTCTGAACATTGTCAGATCACATTCGCTGGACGAGTGAAAGTTGAAATTATTTTAGGAAAAGTAGCTCTCACTCCATCTTTGCCCATGTAATTATTTCCTTTCCACTCATGTCGGGGTTTTAACAGCTGTCTGGTGTTTGTATCCTCTTGGTCACAATCCTAAATCCGTTTGAGAACCAGCTTTCTACCACATCATCTGCAGACTGTTTAAATTGCCTGTTTGTCCTTTGTTGTCTTTTGTTTCTGCCTCACTGTTGATCACCAGTGCAGTTAGATTTACAAGAATTGAAACTTTCACACATCAACATTGATACGAATAAAGAAAAGTCCAGACTAATGTGCTGTCAGTCACTTTTGGGCTCTCTTGTGGATCCAGTTATGTTTTGATAAAACAAGTTTGACTTGTTTGCATAAGGATAGCATGATCACAAACACCACCCGAATAACGTCAGATGCTCAAATAGTTTTTGTGCTTACTTAACAAAAATCCAGGCATTGAAATGTTTAATTATCTGTACTTAAGTTGCAGACAGCAGGTCACAGTGGGCTGAGTCTGGCCAGCTGACACTGCAACAACACAACACTCTCCAGACAAGTCACTGCAGAGCTAACAGTCATATCAGGAAGCAGAGATTGAGTTACATCTGTGCTGACAGTTTTTCTTAAGTTACCAAAAGCCTTTCTGAAGAATAACCTGATCTTTGTTTTTTCTTAATTTATGTGTTTATTGATCTTTTCTGAGAACAATGAAACACACAACACAGATAATGCAGAACAAAGACAAGTGAGGAATAAAGAAAAAAAATCACGATCAAATTCAGTGAGACATAATGTATCAAAACACAGTGGATTAAAGATTTTATTTATTTTTGAAGACGGATCTTTATGTTGGCATCATCTGGACGCCGATGAGCCGTGGCACATCATCGTGATTATCTTACCTGACCGCTGTTGCTTGTTTCTGTGCGGTCAGTTTTACATCCGAGAGGAGGACCTGGGGAAGAACAGGGCCGAGGTGAGTCAGCCTCGTTTGGCTGAACTCAACAACTACGTCCCTGTGACCGCCTACACTGGAGCCCTGACTGAAGACTACTTGACCAAGTTCCAGGTAAAACTAACTTTAACATGTTTATCTCTTAATTCATTATCTCTGCACAGCACCGGCGTCAACGTGCTAATCTCCTCCATGTGTGTCGGGCTGTAGGTTGTCGTGCTCACCAACTCGACTCTGGATGAGCAGCAGCATGTGGGGGATTTCTGCCACAGCAAAGGCATCAAGCTGATCGTCGCTGACACGCGTGGTCTGTTTGGGTAAGAGTTGACATCCACCGTTCGCCCCAGTGTCTGTCTTTCAACAGCTAACGTGCATGCTTCTTCTGCGGGGTGTGTTTGTAGCCAGCTCTTCTGTGACTTTGGTGATGAGATGGTGGTGTATGACACCAATGGAGAGCAGCCACTGAGTGCCATGATTTCCATGATCACAAAGGTTTGTCGATTTGTCAGTTTATGCACATTTTGAAATAAATCTTGATTATTTAAACGGTTCAGTGCTGAATGATATTTTAAAGTCTCCGTGTCAATTCTGACTGTGTTCAGGACAGTGCCGGTGTGGTGACGTGTCTGGATGAGGCCCGTCATGGATTTGAGAGCGGGGACTACGTCACCTTCACTGAGGTTCAGGGGATGACGGAGCTGAACGGCTGCCAGCCTGTGGAGATTAAAGTTCTTGGTAAGATAGCTTTTTTTTTTAAGGCAAATTTTTCTTGTCTTAGTGTAACGTTTAACAGTTGAAATGTTTTTGTTCAGGTCCCTACACTTTCAGCATCTGCGACACATCTGGCTTCACCGATTATGTTCGAGGAGGAATTGTCTCCCAGGTTAAGATGCCCAAGAAGGTCTCTTTTGTAAGTGAGCAGCACATTCTGCAAAGCGTTTCGTGACATACACTCTTGTTGACTGTAGATCAGAATGGTCCAGTTTTGATGTTTTGCCACCAGTCGATGCCAATCTCACCTACTTGAATGTCTCACATGTCCAGAAATCCTTCTCCTCCTCCATGGCTGAGCCGGAGTTTGTGATGACAGACTTTGCTAAGTTCGAGCGTCCGGGACAGCTGCACTTAGGCTTCCAGGCTGTCCACGCCTTCCAGAAGAAACACAGCAGACTTCCTACGCCTTGGAGCCAGGTGCATAATGATCGCTGCAGTTTGGTTTTGGTTGTGTTTCTTTCCCTTATCAGGTGTTAATGTGTGTTACTGTATTTCAGTGCTTTGTGTAAATGGGTTTATTTCTGTGTGATGTATACAAATACCTGTGCAGCAAGAGGGGAAAATACTGCGGTCCACAGTACCCGTCTCACCAAGCTTTCCATTTCAGGCTGACGGTGAGGAGCTAGTGGCACTGACCAAGGAGTTGAACGCTGCTCAGGCCGGAGCAGCCGCCGTGGAGCAGCTCGACGAAGCCCTCCTTAAAAAGATGTCGTATGTTGCCGCTGGTGATCTGGCCCCAGTCAACGCCTTCATTGGGGGCCTGGCTGCACAGGAAGTGATGAAGGTCAGTGAAAAGCTGCGCTGTAATTTGTCAGTTACCTACTGTAGTTCTCTTGGGCACTGTGGAAATTGTTGGCTACATGTCAGGAAACACATTCCCGCCTGGGAAAACTTGGTTCCTTTAAGGTCTACATTGTCTTGTCTCTCAGGCCTGCACAGGAAAATTCATGCCTATAATTCAGTGGCTGTACTTCGATGCCCTGGAGTGCCTGGCTGAAGAGGAAGGAGTCATGCTTACAGAGGAAGAGTGCGCTCCTGTAGGTGATCGCCGCAGCTCGAGAACATTTCCACCAAAGATGAACTGCACATCATAAGCCGTGGTGTTAAATGTGTTCTCTGCCTTTCCTCCTTTCTCAGAGGAACAGCCGATATGATGGGCAGATTGCTGTGTTTGGCACCAAACTGCAGGATTTGCTTGGCAAACAGCGCTACTTCTTGGTGAGTCAGTCAGTGGAGGACACTTCCAATGTCTCCTGGCATTCTGTTGCTAAGTCACTTTCAAAGAATCAGACCAGTTCTGCTCTGTATTTGAGTTCTCTAAATCCACTGAAGAAAGAAATGTCGGCTGTGACTTGACCTTTTTTTAAAAGTGTTGGTTTTTTTTGTCTTTGTGTCAAACCTCTTTTATGAGGTTGTTGTGAAAAATGTTTTATTTTAAGATGTTTGCCAAACAGCCTTTATAGTTTCCCTCCAACACTTCCAGGTTGGAGCTGGAGCCATCGGCTGCGAGCTGCTGAAGAACTTCGCCATGATTGGATTGGCCAGTAGCGAGGGTGAAGTCATTGTGACTGACATGGACACGATCGAGAAGTCCAACCTCAACAGACAGTTCCTCTTCAGGCCCTCAGATGTTACGGTCAGTGCTGCACTCAGCCCTCTCACCTTGAATTGCACTTTGCAGCTGTTTTTTTTATTCTATTTTCTGCTTCAAAATCATAACTAGTGCTGTTGTTCACAGTTGTAGTCGGTCTAGTTGAACTTGAATCCAGTTTGTGTCTCAATACAGATGATGGTACTGATCAGTCACATACACATGAGTATAAAACTTTGAAAATGTCCTTTTCTGATCTATCCCACTTCAAACTGTCAAGTTATTGTAAAAGACTGTGGGGTTTGTTACATGTATCATAGTATCTAGATTTAGCAGCACATGAGAAAGAAAACAAAAGCCCCTGAGGTCAAGGTGTCTTCACATTTTAACTTCATATTATACTTATCTAATGATGATTTATGCAGAATCTTGACTTTGAGGAACTCCAGCTTTAAGACCCTAACTTCGAGCCTCATAGTTGGAATTTGTATATGAATGCTTTTGTCTGTTTTGGTTGAATGTAAAGTCGTTGTTTTAACTGTTATTTGCCTTCATGTGTCCTACCAGAAAATGAAAAGTGACACGGCCGCTGCTGCAGTGAAGCTGATGAACCCCTCCATCAGGATCACGGGCCACCAGAACAGGGTGGGCCCAGACACCGAGAGGATCTACGACGACGACTTCTTTGAAAGCCTTGACGGAGTTGCCAATGCACTGGACAACGTTGATGCACGTGAGTCAACAGGAACACACCTACGCTACGCTACGCTTCAATGTTTCCAGTGCCGTGTTTACAGATTTTGTCTTTTGCCCCGTGCGCCTCGTGTTCAGGTATGTACATGGACCGGAGGTGCGTCTACTACCGTAAACCCCTACTTGAATCAGGAACTTTGGGGACCAAAGGCAACGTCCAGGTGGTGATCCCCTTCCTCACAGAGTCCTACAGCTCCAGTCAAGACCCGCCAGAGAAGTCCATCCCCATCTGTACTCTCAAGAATTTCCCAAATGCTATTGAACACACACTGCAGGTCAGTGGATCGTAATTTCTTTACTCAAAGTGTTATGAATTTCTACCTTAAAAACAAACGCTAAGAACGACCGTGACCAGATCATAGAGTTGATGTTCTGCAGTTATTTGACCCACTTCACTCTGTACTGCAGTGTTACTGAAAGTTTTGTGACTCTTATGTAATCTGTTTTCGTTTGCTCCTCATGAAACCATCCTGCGCCTCTGATCGGGGTGGGCTCTGTTACTCACGTGCCGTCAATGTCCTCTCGTGCTCAGTGGGCCCGTGACGAGTTCGAGGGACTATTCAAACAGCCACCAGAGAACGCAATGCAGTATCTCACGTAAGCAGCAGTTCTTTTCTTTCATGAATGGCCTTTTTGATGGACAAATTAAAATTAGTTGATCTTTTCATCCATAGTCCATAGCTATAAGCTATATTTAAACTTTATGCACAAAAGATTCTTTTCAGCTGCTCTAACCAGCCAGCAACCATTCTTCCCACAGAGATCCTAAGTTCATGGAGCGTACCCTGAAGCTGCCCGGAGCTCAGCCTGCAGAGGTGCTGGAGGCCGTTTATAAGAGCCTCGTCACAGATTGCCCTCGCAGCTGGGCCGACTGCGTCGCCTGGGCTCGCAACCACTGGCAGTGCCAATACAGCAACAACATCCGCCAGCTCCTGCACAACTTCCCTCCAGACCAGGTGCTCCAGCAGCGTCACACAATACTACTGTGATCACAAGACTTTTATTTTTTGTTCCTGTCTTGGAGGGTTTACGTGTTGTGTCTTTCAGCTCACTAGCTCAGGTGCTCCCTTCTGGTCTGGACCAAAAAGGTGTCCTCACCCTCTAGAATTCAGCACCAGCAATGTAAGCATCGATTAGTTTTGCTTCCTCAGAATAGAGACTGTTAATTTCTGTGGTCTCGTGATAACGATGGTTTTTTGCTTTCAGGAGCTCCATATGGACTACGTTTTGGCAGCCGCCAACTTGTTTGCTCAGACATATGGCATTCAGGGCAGCACCGACCGCGCAGCTCTGGTCAAGATCCTGCAGGATGTCAAGGTGCCAGTTTTTACTCCCCGTTCAGGGGTGAAAATCCACGTCTCTGACCAGGATCTGCAGAATAGCAATTCCTCTCTTGGTAAGATGTTTGAAATATCATTTCATTGTGCTTTTATGTTCATCTGAGCTCAACCTTTAAATGTGGAGTTTGCTTATAAACGCTGTTGGTAATGATGGCTTTACTTTCTCGACACACAGACGACTCAAGACTGGAAGAGCTGAAATCTCTGTTACCTTCATCCGAGTCTTCCCAGTTCAAACTCTGCGCTATTGACTTTGAGAAGGTACTGAAGGCCTGATGCTGCATCACATGTTCATTTTACCGGTTACGATAAAGTATCTAAAACTAAAACATGCCAGTTATTTCCAAAAAAAAAAAAATGTCTTGGATCAAATCTACAAACACAAAGTGTCTGCATTTGTTCCCTCTCCAGCCTGTTAGGTTCAGTTGTGTGTTAACTTTGGGATTTTTCTGAACAGGATGACGACACCAACTTCCACATGGACTTCATCGTGGCCGCCTCCAACCTGAGAGCAGAGAACTACGACATTCCCCCGACAGACAGACACAAGGTGGGCCGCGTGATTCTCAGCCGTTAGCTGATGAAGCTGATCAGGAACTCGCTTTCATCTGATGTGGTCAAGAAACTTTCACACTAGAACAAATTGAACCAGGCTTTGTTTTGACCTGAAATGTAAACGACAAAACAAAGGAGGAGAATGTATTCTGAATAAGATGAGACATGGAAGAAATTCGGCACTGTCACAGTTCTTAAATATGTTGCTCTCCGTCACTTCACTGATTAAGTTTCTCTTTTTCCCTCCTCCGCCACTCAATCCAGAGCAAACTGATTGCTGGCAAGATCATTCCAGCCATCGCCACGACCACCTCGGCAGTGGTGGGCCTGGTGTGTTTGGAGCTCATCAAGATCGTCCAGGGACACAAAAAGCTGGACTCCTTCAAGAACGGCTTCATGAACTTGGCCCTGCCTTTCTTCGGCTTCTCTGAGCCCATCGCCGCTCCGAGACACAAGGTGAGCCTACTCTTCAGTTGAACTGGGAGCACAGATGAATCGATAAAACCAAACATTAGAATCAAAGCGGTGGAGCTCCAGTGATGATCCAGCCATGCTAATACTGATGCACCAGCCAGATGAACTCTGTCTGGGTGTAAGTGAGTGCAACTCACCTTCTCACACTGGTGCTGTCAGTGTGTGCTGAGGAGAAGTGACACTAGTTTCCAGCGTGAGCGAGGTGCTGGTCTTGCTGTATGTATGCTGCGCAGCGAGCTGACCTCCTGTCATTGTCTTCCAGTACTATGAAATCGAGTGGTCGCTGTGGGACCGCTTTGAGGTGACGGGCCAGCAGCCCAGCGGGGAGGAGATGACACTCCGGCAGTTCCTGGACTACTTTAAGGTGCGTTCAGCTCCTCCATCCTCCCCCCTTCACCTCATCCTTTCATCTCTGAACTAAAATGAACTTTTTCTCCCCAGAATGAACACAAGTTGGAGATCACCATGCTCTCTCAGGGTGTGTCCATGCTGTATTCGTTTTTCATGCCTGCTGCCAAACTGAAGGAGAGGCTGGACCTACCGTGAGTGCTTCAGTCACACCTGCCTCTGCCGCCTGTGGCGCAGTGTGTGCTCTTCGTGGCCTCACTCTCTGCGTTTTCCTGTTTCCTTGCAGAATGACTGAGATTGTGACCAAGGTGTCCAAAAAGAAGCTGGGCAAACACGTGAAGGCCCTGGTGTTCGAGCTATGCTGTAACGACCTTTCTGATGAGGACGTGGAAGTGCCCTATGTCAGATACACCATCCGCTGAGCTCCACTCCGAGCCCACCCACAGGAGAAGTGGAACTTGCAAGGGGGAGAATTTGGTGGGGGTTGTTTTAAAAGGGGATCGGGGGGGGGTGGGGGGGGGGTGAGTTGATCCATGTCAGCTGTATTGGATCAATCAGTTTTTTTAGGCCTGTGGTTTGTGTAAACCTTTGCCTGAGTGTACATAGCCCCAGTAAGCTGACCTGCGGATACCTGTACGTGTCCGGGATCCAGTTGGAGCTCGGGTCTGGGAACAGGAGTGTCCCCCCGCAGGGAGGGAGCACGTACACTGGAAGCCCTGGTTTCCCCTCCATTAGTAGAATCTCTCCTCTCACTTAAAATAAGCCTTAGTGGTCTCTTGGTACTCCATAAACCAACCAGTGTCCCTCTTAACAGACATCTTTACTCGCCTTAAGCAGTACTAGAGGGGTCTTCATGTCCAGCCCACCGTCTCCAGTCCACCTGCTCCCTCCTCTGACTCGGTCCCAACCTCCTGGCACACTGTACCATTTCTTTTTAAGATGCACCTCATTAAATCAAGTCCAACTCCAAAAAAAAAAAAAAAGGAATCGGAAGCTGACGGCGTTTCCCATCTCGCGTCGGCAGACCGCCCCCCTACACCCTCATCCCCGCACTCTGGTTCGGAGCGGCTCTTGCACATGACATTGGTTTTCTCATTATTCTCTTTCTATTTCATGTGTTTATTTTCTATTTTATTTCGAGTCGGGTGGTCGGACTCGTTTTGGCACACACCTGGTAGTTCATCAACCGTCTTTCTCTCCTTTAACTCCAAACGACATTACGACATTACAACTTAAGAGCAGGAAAATGAGATGTATCTTGGAATGGGAGCACTTAGTGTGATAGTGAATAAACATGTTAAAAAAAAAAAAGAATACCTTTTGTCTTTTTTTAATATTTGTGTGTTTTGCTGTCAGAATTACAAAGTACCAGCTAACTGCTGAAATAGTTGAGATAAATCCCAGTATTTTTCTGTGCTTCACCACTTTGCTTTCTCAGATTTTTTTTTTTTTCCTCCAATTACATTTGAAAAGCTTTTTCAGTGGTTTTGCTGTAGTTGCACATTCACTTCCTCCTGAATCCACGGCCATGCGAGTCGTGAAGCACTTTGATGTGCTGAGTGAAGTTTAGCGTCCCCGGCGATTCGTTCGGCGTTCAGGTCGCCGTTAAAGGTTTCCCGTCATGTTTTGAGCGCTCCTCCGAGCGAGCGGATATATGAGCAAACGCAGCTCTGAAAGGATGTGGTCGACAGTGAGATGAGGAAGAAAGTGAGGAGGAAGGACTGCACCAGACTGAGCTTCGCCGACGGCGCTGCACAGAGAGAAAACACGCCAGCAAACACTCGGATTAATTTTTATTTTTCTAGTTGCTTCTCGAAGCTGCCCGGGTTCTTCTGAAGATGCACTGAGGATAAGAGTATGGAAGTGGAGGAGACCAGTGAGCCGAGGACTTCCTGGTAAGATGCTCTGCACTGAACACAGGAAGGTGGTGTATTCTAGTAGACTCAGGACTGCCACAAATTATATCTTAAACCTTCAAAACTGTTTTTAAAGCTACTTGATACTGTTGACTCATTCATTCAAAACTTGAGTTGCACAATAAATGAGGGTTTTCAAATGAATTAAAACGGTGGTCTGAAGATGTGAGCACTTCTTTTGAGTATTTGTTGAGAAGTTGGTATTTTTTCAGGTTTTCCGGTTCAGGTGAGACACACTCCATCTGTGATCATGCTGGGGTAAGCCGACCCGTCCACACTCCACCTGCTCTCACGGGACCGTCCGCTGGTTCTCAGCAAACTCACTGTCATAAACACTTGTTCTTTTAGAAGAAGAGAAAACAAGATTCGACCACTGAGGCAGTGGCCAGAATATTAGAGGTGAGTAATGAGTCCCATGCAGCAGTAAACTCATCTGTTTTTCTCTGTAACTAGCGGAAGTCAGTCAGCCTTACCTCTATGACCGCAATGCAGAGAGATCTGAACATTGTGGGCAGATGTAGAAGCTCGCAAACTATAGACTTCCACAATAATTTTCCATCACATCTTATTTGTTCTTCACTTTATTTTTTTTTATTTATTTTTTTTTTTTTACACAGTTTGAATTTTTGCTGTGTGATTTTTCACTATCAGCCAACTCATATTTTGCAAGAATACGTCTTCCCTGAAGGTGCTTCTCTCACAGTTGGTACATGGATTAAACAGCTGCTGTGGTTAGTGGGGCAAAAAAAAACAGGCAGACATCTTGTATTTTACTACAGAGCGCACAGTTTTAACCCTCTTCCTCTTCGAAAGACGTGCTCAGGAAATGAGTGCAGTGCACCTTGCAACATATCGCTCGACTCTTTTCACTTTCCCCCCTCAGCCTGTGTTAAGTTTCCTTTTTTTTTTTCTTTAATTTCTAGCAGGATGAAAATGAAGAGGCCGATGGTGAAATGATGTCAGACCTTGTGAATGATTCGGAGGTGAGGCGGCCTGCACATTTAAAAGTCGGTAACGGTCAGAGATCGGAGAACTCTCCACACCTTGATGAGTTTGAATCTTCATTCCGCTTCAGGAGCCCAGTAACAAAAGGGTGAAGCCTGTGGTGAAGTCCAACAGCCTGACGGGAGTCATCACCCCGGTGAAAACCCCCGCGCTGAAGCGCATTTCACAGAGCATCTCGGTAACAAAGCGCGTCCACGCTCCCGTTGTCCGGCGGAACGGCCGGCTGATGAACTTTCACACGCAGATCGTCATCTGCTCCTCTCTTTTCACAGCGCTCCATTAGTTTTCGCACAGAGGCCCGACCTTTGCCCTCCACCCCGCTGCGCGCTCGCACAAAGGCCTCGTCGTTTCCACGCCGGCGGAGCAGTCAGTGCTGGAGCGACACCGTGGAGAGTCACGACCTCACGGCCAAGGAGATAAAACGCCAAGAGGTGTGGAACACGGCGCGTTTAAGCTCGTTCACGAGACCGACCGGTCTGCAGTGGTTATTAAGTGCATTAAGACGTTTTGCTGGAATGGATTATGTGGGTCAGGCGGTGGGCGGGCCGACACGCATCTCTTCGTTTCTCTGAAGCTGCTTTGAAAGAGGATGTGAGCTGGCAGCGGATTCAACTTCCTCTGTTGAACAATCAGCTGTGAGAGTTCATGCCGTATCATTGTTCCCAGCGACACGCTGCAGCTGAATGTTTGTCCTCGCACACAGGTGATCTATGAGCTGACTCAGGGGGAGAGGCAGCTGATAGACGACCTCAGTCTGGTGAAAAAGGTACACGGTTCAGAAACGTCGAATGCACTTCCTTTATATCGATTTCAACTGATCAAACGGCGATATCTTGATCTTGGCCGCCTGTTTCGGCTGTGTTGTCAGGTGTACTATGAACCCATGCTGAAGCTGGACATAATGACAGAGAGCGAGCTCGGTCAGATATTTGGTACTCTGGACTCACTCATTCCCCTCCACCAAGGTAAATCCTCTTTTCTGAGTGTCTCACGTCCAGATCATGTTTAAAAAAAACTAAAACCCTCCACCGTCCGGGTCTTATTTCTTCTGTCCCAGATCTTCTGAGTCGTCTGGAGCGTCTGAGGGGTTCAGAGAAGACGGTGGGAGAGGTGGGCACCACTCTCATGGACTGGGTGAGCGTTTAAAAAAAAAAAAAAAAAAAAAAAACAGCTGTTCAAGCCTCCATCCGTCTCTGCAGTTCCTCTCTGCTTCACCCTCCTTACCCAACTTCACTTCTCTTCCCTCCTCGCTCCTCCCGCCATCTTTCTCTGGGCAGTTCCCCTGTCTGGACGCCTACGTCACGTACTGCTGTAACCAGGTGGGGGCCAAAGCTTTGCTGGACCAGAAGAAGCAGGAGAAGCGCGTGGAGCAGTTCCTGCGCCTGTGTCAGGAGTCCTCCTTCAGCAGGAAGCTGGACTTGTGGAACTTTCTGGATCTCCCCCGGAGCCGCTTGGTCAAATACCCTCTGCTGCTGAGGGAGATACAGAAGTGCACGCCGCCAGAGCACCCGGACGAGGACACGTTACCTGAGGCTGTGAGTAGGCGTCCTCTGTTAACGCGCACACACACACACACACACACACCAAGGTCGAACCGTCCTCCACACTTCGGATTTGCATCGTGTGACATTTCTGTGCAGCTCCTCGTTATGTCATCTCGGGGCCGCGACTGAGCCAGCGCTTCAGGAGCAGCAAAAAAATAAATAAAAAAATCCCTCTTCTCTCAGCTCATAACAAACATGCTCTCTGTGAGACGGTTAAAGATTTCCCACAGACACATTTCATGCAGGGTGTTTGAAGAAACTCTGCGAACCGTAACCCACAAACGCCGAGCTATTTGGGGTTTGCAGCGTTACGAACACTCTATGTTTGTACCCAGTGTCATTATTTCCAATTACGCTATCTGTCACTCTGCAAGTGAGGGAAATGTACAATACCTCGCACGATCATGCCTCTCCAAGGCAGAAAGAGCAGAATGTTATAAACCATTACCTGTAATAACGGTAATCTTATGAGCTGTCATCGATTTGAAAGTAATAAGAAGCCATTCGCTACGTTTCCAGTCTGTAATCATGACTCACAGGAAATAAGTGTGTCGCTACTTCGGCTGTCTCACTGCGGTGTTTTAAAGTCACAAAAACAGGATGCCACCAGTCCGGTGCCACCACAGAACATCTGATTCTAATAATCCCACTTCATGCATGTGCTTCTAAATATAAACAGCAAGTGAAAAGAGTTTCTGTGTCAGATGTCTGAGGTCTGGACTGGGGGATGGGACCGAAAAACAGATTGCTCCATAATGCATGTGGTACTTTGTTCTCCTCAGCTGGAGCTCATCCAAAGCATCGTTGCTGAAGTCAACAAGAAGACGGGAGAGGCCGAGTGTCAGTTTTACCGGCGGGGCCTCGTCTACCTCGAGGAGAGTCAGCGGCTGCCGGAGATCCAGCAGTCGCGCTTCCTCTACTGCCACGGAGAGCTCAAGAACAATAAGGGCCAGGTAGATCTACAGAGTAACGCTTCAGACACAACAGGAACATCTGGAGGGAATAATCTCAGGCCTGACTGTCGGATCTCCTCTGTCAGCGGCTGCATGTGTTCCTGTTCGAGCTGGCGCTGGTGCTGACCAGACCCGGAGAGGACCGAGAGGGCGCTCAGGTGTTTCAGGTGTACAGACAGCCTCTGCCCAACGCCCTCATCAACCTGGAGGAGATCCCGGACGGCGAGGCTGCAGGAGGAGGCAGCTTCAGAGGAGCCTTCACCGGAGGAAACGATAAAGGTAGAGTATTCACCCAAGAAATAGGATGATAAAGGAATTAAAGTGAGGAATTAACAAAATGAAATAAATATTTAGAGGCTGTCCTACCACTGTGGGGGGGAAACCACAGGATAGACTCAAAACTCCTCACCGAAGTGCCTAAAAACAATACCGAGACGCCGTCGGCAGACAGCTTCTGATTTCTATAGAATTACTGTGCAATCTGAACACTTCCGCGTCAGGTTTGTAACTGACGGTTACTGCCTGTTCAGACCTTCAGATGTTTGTAATGAGTCAGTAATGAGTCAGAACGGATCTCAGGATGCTCACTCACCTAACTGCTGGGGTGTCAAACATAAGGCCCGTGGGCCAGAACCAGCCCACAAGAGGCTGCAATCCAGCTCAGCTCGCAGAACCAAAGATATTCTGTTTTTTCAACAATTAGATGAGCAGAGTCAACACAACACTGAGACCTAAGCTGAGATACTGATGATGCTGCACTGAAAGATAGCTACCGCTTAGCAAAAATACAAACTAGCATTAGCATCAAACTCATGCTGTCAGGATGTGTTTGTCAAATGATACATAATGCAACAATGAAAGAAGATTATTTTTTGGACATTTCACAGTATTTTGCTTCAGAAGGTTTCATTAAAATTGGCTTTATGTTTGATTGTCATCATTTTTCGTGGTAATTGTTTGGTTTTTGACAAAATACACATTTTCATCATGTATCACGTCAAGGAAAAAAAAACTTTAAAGTTTAAATTTAAAAGTTATGATGATACTATTTTTCCAGTCCGGCCCTCTCAGAATGAGACTGTCCCGTACACAGCCTCTGAACTAAATTGTGACACCCCCGCCTCATCCTTCAGTGCTAACCTCTCAGTTTCCCCTCCTCCCTTCCTCTCTCTTTCCATCCCACAGTGAAGAACTGCTTCCGAGTGAGCAGCAGGGGGCGCTCCAAAGCTCACCCTTACAGCCTGCAGGCCAATGACTCCTTCAGCAAGCAGCAGTGGATCACCTGCCTGCGACAGGCCATCGTCCAGTCCCGGGACAGGACCTCTCACACCAGCCAGTCGCAGCTCCCCCCTCAGGCCGACCCCGACCTGTACCACATAGCCGAGCTCAGCCTCAGCTCGGACACGGAGATGGCGGACCACACCAGCCGCTGACTGTCAGTCACACGGAGCGCCTGGCGTCCCGTGGAGTCTCCACAGTGGTGTACATTGACACTGTAGCAATAAAATAGGACTGTCAGTTATAGATGACTGTGCCCAGACTCATGCAAAGAATGTTCAGTTGTATTTTTTTTTCCTGTTTTTTTTTTTTTGTTTTTTTGTGTGATTGCGCTGATATGTTCCTTCAGACCTGGAAATTTTTATTGCTGAATGTGAATTTATTGTGGAAAATGTTCTTGTTGTATTTTAATAAACTGACACTCAAAAGATTGTTGAGGTGCTGATGCCAAAGTACACAAACACAAGTCTAAGTATAGCCAAAGAGATCTGCGGAGAAAAGATTAGAGATGATTATCCTCCCTCCCTCTCTCGGTTCACTCTCTCTCTTTCTCCCTGACACCGGTGACAGGGCAGAGGAGAGAGGTAGACTTTCAGTCCGAGCCCACAGACACACAGTGAAACAGTAGACGGGCCCTTATGCATTTTTAACAGCTCAGCAGATGATGGGAACAGTTTGGTTGGGACAGTTTGTCCGCGGATAGAGAGGCCAAGTGATCAGGTGAGTCCACATCGCTCTGTTTACTTCTTCGTCCTGCTGTATTTCTCAGGAAATTGTTCACATTTGAACTTAGCTTCCAGGAGTTTGACTTTATGTTAGCGTTTGACGGCAATGATTCGGCATTGATTGATCTGTTTTGAGACGGGTATGTTTTGTTTCATGTGTTGCGTAACGAGCTCTTCTGAAAAGATTCGACTCACGTTAAACTCATAATGAACACTGAGCATGAGTTCCTCTAAAGTATTCCTATTTTGTAGCCAATAGGTCAGGTCCTGACATTGTTGTGTTATCTGTAAGACCGTCCCGGGTTCTCATGAATGTGGTAATTACGAGAATGATCTGGATCTGTGACGCGCAGTAGATCAACTTAATCTATCCAAGTTAAGGATTACCTGAGGAGATCCTCATTCACAAATAAACCTGTTCTTTCTCACTCAGCCGTGGACGTCACCCTCATGTATTTCCTGGAAAGAGTTATAAGAGCAATCCCTGGTTCTTCAGTCCTGAAAGAAGGGGCCGTTTCTCAGGATCACTTCCACTGGGATCTTCTAACCTTTGACCCTGCACGCCGAAAAAATTAAGAGGTGATTTTTGAGTACAAGCAACCGGACTGTGGTTTCTTCTGGAAAGGCCTTGACTCTGCGCCAGGAGCTGGTTTGATCGGAGTAACAGAGGATGCCCGGATCGAGCGGCGTCAACGTGGAGGGCTCCTGTGAGGCCCTGTGTCGAACCCTGGTGTCCCAGAACGGCCTCCAGAGAGAGACGGCGGACATCTCCCAGTCCGTCCTCTACACGTCGCTCATGGGCCTGCTGCTGGTCACCGACAACGAGGTGGGAACACATCCGACAGGAACGAAACCACTGATGCAAACTCTTATTTAAATGTGCATTTAAGGAGCATCACAAATTGTGTAAAGGCATTAAGGGGGAATACACACCAACACACACGTGTTTAAGCACCTGTCAGCACTCCTGGGTTTCTAATAGGATAAACGCTGGAGGCTGACCTCCTTTTAGCCCCTCTTGTTATGCTAATGAGATAATAAGGCTAAATCTGTCCTGCCAAAGTTATATACACACTGACATGGCTGGGTCAAGGCAAGCAGACAGTCACATGTGGCTTGGGAACAGCCAGAGGTTAAATATTGGGAGGAACACCGTAATCTTCCAGGGTCCACGTGTCTGAAGAAAGTCACAGTCTGTGATTGTTTTCTGTTGACTTTTAAATCTACAGAAAGAACAGCTCACCATAGGAAGTGGAAGAGTTGGCCTTAGAAACATCGGAAACACGGTGAGTCCTCCAACACTTGTGAAATGCCTGTGGATTATTTCTGTCTCGGCCCGCTCACTTTTTCCTCCTCCGTGTTTCGGACTCAGTGTTTCCTGAACGCAGTCGTCCAGTGTTTGTCTCACACACGTGGACTGCGGGACTACTGCCTCCTCCAGTCCTACAAGCGGGAGAAGTTCTCCAAGGAGGAGGCCAAGCTTATGGAGGGTGAGTTTCTGTTCCTCGCCACTCATGTGTTTTTCAGTCATTTCTTTTCACCTGTGCTCATTGCTGCTTGTCTTCTCCCGCCAGCTTTCTCCCAGGTGCTGTCCGGCCTCTGGGAAGCGAAGGGAGATGCAGTCGTGAATCCCCGACAGCTTTATTCTGTCTTCAAAGACGCCGTGCCTTACTTCAGCGGTTACAGGTGAGGATGTGGATCGGGTTTTTGCTGATCCTGTCGGTGACATCCATGATTCCAAGACGTTTCTTTCTCCGTCAACAGTCAGCAGGATGCTCAGGAATTCCTCCGGTTCCTTCTGGACAAACTGCACACGGAAATAAACCGCAGGCCGTATGTAAGACGAGTGGAGAGGGAAGTTGAACAAAAATATGCCAGATTTAGGTGTGTATATTCACAAGCAAAAGTATCCACCCAACTGTCATGGCTTTCAGTGTCCCCGTAGTTTGCGTCTTCTTTAAAATTTCTTGTTCTTCGTTAGGCTTTCGGAGGAGGCGGCCGTCATGTGGAAGAAGCACTTGGAGAGAGATGACAGTATGATAGTCGGTAAGGAGTCGCTCTCTTCGCTCCCCTCTGCACCATAAACTCAGCCAACATGAATATCCGTCCCTCCTCTTGCCGCAGACCTGTTCTCGGGTCAGCTGCGGAGCTCGCTGCATTGCTCGGTCTGCTCTCACTACTCCAACACGTTCGACGTGTTCTGTGACCTGTCGCTGCCGATCCCCAAGAGGAGCGCCGCGGGAGAGGTCACGCTCAGGGAGTGCCTGGACCTTTTCTCTCAGGAGGAGAAGCTAGACAAGGAGAATTCACCCGTAAGTCAAAGACACGTTATCACATCTGTGGGATTAAAACTCGATAAAACTGATACTCTGTGCGTGGAGCTGGTTAAATCAAAAAGTCTTTCTGCGTCTTTGGCTCA
This sequence comes from Salarias fasciatus, assembly GCF_902148845.1. Lineage (NCBI taxonomy): Eukaryota > Metazoa > Chordata > Actinopteri > Blenniiformes > Blenniidae > Salarias > Salarias fasciatus. The sequence continues at coordinate 22,844,317 of NC_043764.1, read as the reverse complement.
GAAGTTGTGTTCAATATTTCAAATATATTAGTTTTTCTTGTTTTTATGCATGTATATTATTAAAAAAAACATGAAGGAATGAAGCTAAATGCCTTTTCAAGACTTAATACAACCAACAGCATAACTATCCAAACATATATAATCAGTCAATTAACTTTGTGGAGTTGTCTTTTGTACTTATTTATGATGTTTGTTCATCCATTTCTTTCAGATGTGTGAGCGGTGTAACCGGCGTACGGAGTGCACGAAGCGGCTCTCCATCCAAAGGTTCCCCCAGGTCATCGTGATCCGTATCCTCCGAAACACAATTCACTCTGACCAACATTACTGACAAGTTCTCAGGCTCAGAAAAGGACGATGATGATGATGACGATGACGATGATTCTTCTTAACGGTCTGAATCAGATCTGAATCGCTTCACCACCTCCAGGTGGTCCATCAGTAAGAGCACAGTGTACGTGTCCTTCCCTCTCACCAACCTGGACCTGGGACCCTACGGCCCTGCTGACTGCGGTAACGCCTCCACTTTGGCACGTTTGGCTGTGTGCTGTAGAAATCTGGTGAAAAGTTGAAGATGAGGAGGTGATAAAACAGGCCACTTGTTTTATTTGGCTTTGCGGGGACGGTCTGCTGCTTTATGTGAATGTTATTAGTGTTGTCAAAATGAGTTCTACAACTTTACTTCACTGATAAATAATTTATTTCACAATATGACAATCAAAACTTTTCCGAGGAATAAGGAACATAAAGTGTTTGTATTTGACCTTGAGTGCAGGAGAAGAGTTTTCGAATCCTTGTCAGTATAGAAACGGTCCATGAAGCAGCTTTACTGTCTTGTTGTGATGGCGCTTTTTAATGAGAGCGCCCAAATAGCCTTTTTTTCCCCCAGTTGAATGATTCCACAGTTTGTAAACTTAAGAGACTGAAACCGGTAGTTCTGAGAAACAAACAGAGTGAGTCATTTTGACTATCTTTGTCCCCGCAGGCTCGGTTCTGTATGATTTATATGCTATATGTAACCATGCTGGCACGGTGAACATGGGGCATTACACCGCCTGCTGTGCGGATGAGAACGGCTGGTGCTTTTACAACGATTCCAGGTAAGATTAACCCCGCACCCTCATCATTTACTCCTCACGCATGATAATCAGAGGTCTACATTAGCATTCTGTGCTGACACCTCCTTTTTTATGTATCCATCCTCCATTTATCCATCTACAGTGTGTCTCCGCTCACAGTGAGCCAGCTACAGACCAATCAAGCCTATGTGCTGTTCTACCAGCGCAGCAACAGCGCCGCAACCATCAGGAAGTAGAGCCGGGAATGGCTGAGCCAGGCAGCCAATCAGGGAAACGTTACCTCCAGTGTCCATAGAAACCCATAGAAGCTGCAGTGTTTGTACTTCTTACATCTCTAAACTTCTCCATCTCAGTGGGCATGTCCTTAAATGAACTCCAAGAGGGAGGAGGGGGAAGGACTTGAGCAGATGATCTCCCCTCCTCAGTGAGAGAGCTGAGACTACAGCCTTAAGAGTCTCTGCCCCAGTTCTCAGGCAGGACTCAGGGATGTACTTGAACACTACGCAGAGCTCTGAACACAACTGTGATTCATGCTTGCAAATATCAACTCGGATAAACAAAACAAAACCTCTGATGGAACAGAAAGTATGCATCATCCTATGAGACGTTACATACACATGTATGTTAACTCAAAACTATATAACATTTTGCAGCAAGAACATTTAAAAAAAAAAACATGTTCCAACAACTTTAATGACTTCATGACTTTGAAAAACTGTAAAAAGTTCAACAACGTGATGAAATGTTTGAGATGAAACTGCAAAGTCTGTAAAAAGACAATGTGAATGTGAATGATGGAAGCCGAGTTGTGTAGGAAGGTACATCAGGACAGAAACTTTACCTGTGACCTCCAGAAGAGAAGCCAGGATCCTTTAGGTGACAAGAACTGTCAACAGATTCTGTTCAAGCTCAGCTCTTTGGCTTCAGTCACTAATGTAGTTTGGAGGTTAAAGAAAAGCAGCACCCAAACATTGGCATACAATTGAATGAAATGCTCATTGAAATGCTCTTATTTGATTTCAGCTTTTGTGAAAATATACTCCAAACATGTGTAGCCTATGCTTTGTGCTTCCAATGTCAGTCTGCTACCGGCAATTAACTGTGAACATTGAAATTGGATTTAAAATTTATAATCATTCCTTTGTATATATGTATTTACTGATTCTTTTTTACCTTTGTGTTTACTGTTGTAGCAAAAAATATTTTGTACATAAAACACACATCACTCAACTGAATGTATTGCATTTATCTTTAAATTATTGAACTGTAACAATCAATAAAATACCAAAACTCAAATTTTTTTGTCAAGATGTGATTATTGATGCCATTCCATTGCTTTATTAATAGAGAATGAAGAATAACTATGGGTGAGTGCAGGGTACAGCCACACAGGGTGGGCAAACACAAAGAGACATAATTACACACTCACATTCACACCTCGGGGTGATTCAGACTCACAGATTAAACTCATATGCGTGTTTTTGGACAGTGGCAGGAGTATCCTGAGGAAACATCCATATGTGGAGAACAAGTTAACTCTAAAGGAAAATGTATTGTTAGGTCAGACATGGACAACTGACAGCTGCAGGGCACATGTTGCCCCTATCACCAGATGTTACAGCCCATGAGCCAATTTTCAAAAAATAATAAGTAGATCTTGTTGCAGGTAATGGTTGGATGATGGTAATTTTATGCACATTTGAACCAGTAAAAATGCTCCAGAGTACTGGATTACAGGGTTCATTTAATAAACGAAACATCAATTGGATGCATATTTATTGAAATTAGAGTCATATAATTGTACTTTTCATTGAATTAATAATAATAATAATAATAATAATAATAATAATAATAATAATTATTATTATTATTATTATTATTATTATTATCATTGCTGTTTCTGCTCTTAAAACTTGTAAACTTGATAAAGAAATAATTATTGCACAGAATTCATCCAACAGCAGCATGTACTTGTAGAGCAAGTCCCATCAGTAGCAGCCATGATACTGAAAGACATTTAATCAATGAGGAAAACTGAAGAGATCAAAACGCAGAAGTGAAACCGGCAGCGAGCTGGGTATCGTGACGTCACCACGCACATGCGTACGGACGGTGGGCGGAGCCATCGAGTCGGTCAGGAAGAGGAGAAAGGCGGACAGAGGAACATTAAAGGTAAGAAAATTCACCGACAGCCTTCAAACTACAAACCTTTTTCGATACGGACACGGCAGCGTGCAAGCATTGCGACGAGGGTCGTAGTTTTCGGGAGAAAACCCGGGTGTCAGTATTCCAAACCTCGCGGAACCCCGTTAGCTTCAAGCTAGCAGATGCTGCCTGGTTTGACAGGCCTGACTGAAGTGCACAGCCCCCCAGCAGGAAGGGGGACACGGCAGGGAAGATTCCCCTGGACCGGGGACACCGCTGAGCGCTCTGAACACGCTTTCCACTCTGGTCATTTTTCTCGTTCACATTTTTGACGTAACAAACACCAAACATGTTTTAATGATGGGGCGTTGCTGTTCTCCAGTACCCGGCTGGCTGCAAGCCTCGCTGAGCCCCTATTTACACCAAGTAGTAAACCAATAATTGCGCCTCACAGAGCATTAAAACTGTTGTTTTCCCACGTTATTCCTGTCTGTGTTTGGATGATTATCGTTGTACTATGCTACCCTGATTATACATTCTTGTTTGGGCTCTTTTTGCAGAGATGGCTGCTATCAGGAAGAAGTTGGTGATAGTTGGAGATGGAGCTTGTGGGAAGACCTGTCTGCTCATCGTCTTCAGTAAGGACCAGTTCCCAGAAGTCTACGTTCCCACTGTGTTCGAGAACTATGTGGCAGACATTGAAGTGGATGGCAAACAGGTGAGACATCTGGGGCCGATCCCAGTTAACGTGGAGGTGAAGAGGTACATCTGGACAAGTCAGTTGCCCATGTCAAGATAAACATTCACACCCAAGTAATTTAGGTTCACCAGTTGTCCTCACATGCATGGTTTTTGGACTGTGGGAGAACGTGTAAACTCCACACAGAAAGGTATGGGTGGTATTTGATTAAATGACCATCTTGCTATGGAGCAAGAGCACTGCTGTGCAGCCCTGCACTCATTCAGAAGAGGGAAATGCAAAGAAATGTGATGTTATCAGCTGTCTCCTTCTGTCTGTCAAAAACTTTAAAACATTCAACTTGGTTTTTGGGACACTTAATAATTATAACTTTTTGAAACCACTGGATAATTGGTATTCATTTACACACAATGCATTAGGAGACTTTTTAGTAATTACTTTGTCTTTTTCCCCATCATAAAGATATTATGATACATAAATTATACTCTGAGACTCTTGTTAGTGTCCCAGTATTTAGTATAATATTGGTTTGTATCATGCGTTTTGATGGGCTGTCTTTACATTAAAGACTGCATTTCTTCATATTGTGTTTATGCTGTGCTGTCATTCTCTTTTCTCAGGTAGAGCTAGCACTTTGGGATACAGCAGGTCAGGAGGACTATGACAGACTCAGGCCCCTCTCCTACCCCGACACTGATGTTATCCTCATGTGCTTCTCGGTGGATAGCCCTGACAGTTTAGGTCTGCTTTGAACTACACTCAAATAATCAAACACTTTAGTAAAGCACAGTTCTTTTATGTTTGCATCATTGGTATTTTTTCATTCCTCTAACTGTAGAGAATATTCCAGAGAAGTGGACCCCTGAAGTGAAACACTTCTGCCCAAATGTTCCCATCATCCTGGTGGGCAATAAAAAAGATCTGCGCAATGACGAGCACACCAGACGAGAGCTTGCAAAGATGAAACAGGTAAGCTTTACGGTTGAAAGAAATAGCAGGATGTTGAAAGTTTGTCATTATAAATATAACACAAATACTTCTCCGTGCCCTGTGTTTCCAGGAACCAGTTAAATACGATGATGGCAAAGAGATGGCGAGTCGCATCAGTGCCTACGGCTACCAAGAGTGTTCTGCCAAAACCAAAGATGGTGTAAGGGAAGTCTTTGAGTTGGCAACTAAAGCGGCTTTGCAGGCCAAGAAACGTGGCAAGAAGTCCATCTGCCTTGTGTTATAGGCTCCCAGAGGAGAAGGAGCTGCCCTTAAGCACAGATGAACAGGGCAGCTTCTTTTGAACTTTGTGATGTGGGGAAATATTTGGGTGGGTGGGGCAGAAAAGTTCTGCAGATGCTCGCTTTCTGATCACCTGATGACCCTCAGTAAAATTCAAGCAGATCTGAAAATCTTTGATAGTGTTTTACACTTTGGTTCTTGTTCTACAGATTCATTTGTCTGCTTTTTTTTTCCTCTTGCATCTATCAAAACATTTTCAGATCTCCAGGTGGACAGCGGCGGTGCTCGGGGTAGAGGGTGATTCGAGGTTGAGTTTATGCTAACAGGGGTTAAAATGTGCCATGTTGGGAATGGAGGGAGAAAATGGTCTTCACCGGGCCAAAGACAATGGAAATACAAGAAAGACAGAAGAACTAACATTAAAAAAAGGTTTGAATTAAGACCATTTCTAAGTGGATCTTACACAGTATCGCCTACATGTAGTGCCTTGAGAGCAGCGGTCAAGAAAAAGTGGGTTGAGGTGTAGGGATTCTTAACTTAGGGTATTATTTGTCATTTGTAGTGTCCACACTTTGCATTTGTGAATGCTTTCTCCCTGTCACTGGCTCGGCTCCTTCAGGCCCTTTTCATTTGACTCAGGCCCTATGCGCAGGGGTATGCCTAAACTAGATTGTATGAGATATTTTCCCATACTGAATTACTTATACTTTAGAGTGCGTGTATGCAACTGTATGGTAGTCTCTTTTATCCAGTGCAGCTCTGCATGCGGTGAATGTGTGTATATTTGTGTGCTTGTGTATTAACATATGTGTCTATGTACTGTATGCATGGAAAGGCCTTCCACGTCACTGATCTAACCCTTTGTTTCCATGCCAAAGTTACCCCGGACAGCCACGTTTCATGGCTCAGACGGGTAATGGAATAACAGCTACTCAGAGTGACATAGAAGCCTTCACTTTACTGGAAGACATTGTACTATAGCCAGAGGCACAATCAGGTTAAACATTCAAGTTTTTAGGACCTTTTATTGTGTATACCAGATATTGATTTGATTGTGTTAATCAGTGGGTCAAATCATGAATGGTGTAGTTGATAAGTTGAATCTTATTTTAAATAGCTGATACTAGGCTTATCTTATTACTATAATGTCTATTATGTACTGTCTGTCTTACAGAGCATTGTAAGAACATGTTCATGATGTGTATTTCAAGTTTGCCTTTTACTCCCACTCACCCCATTCCCCCCTTTTCATGATATTGTCCTTATTGTATTATATAACTTTTTATTGCTGATGTCTCTAATTTTCTTATATTATATTTTAATCATTTACTTAATCCTGCTGTTACGATCAGCTAATGTCAGTTAAATGATGGATTATAATCGCTTTTTTGTCTCATTTAAGGCAAGGTTACAGCTGAGGTGCTGGGCTATATGGTTTTGTTGGGGGTGGGCTGCTAGAGCTGTTTCACTTCTTTTTGGTTTTTGTACTGTGATATGTGGGGATTTCTGGATTTTATTCATTCCCCTTAAATCTGTTATTGGGGTTTTCTGTTGTAAGGTATTTATGTGTTTTTGATCATTAATGATTACGGTTTTCCCCTATATTTTTTGGCATTAATTTACTCTTTTTCCTGAAATAATAAAAAACCCTGTAACCTGACTTGTGTGATGTATTGATTTCGTGTCCATGGGGGAGGCTTTCTGGATTAAATAACACTGCTGTCCTCCTGGATTATCATTTATGGGTAGCCCGTTCAGGGTTGACCTGCTTGTCTCGTCCAATCATCGTCGACTTGAATCTCCAGACAGCCAATCAGGCGGCGGGGTTCAGATAAGGTCCCGCCTCCTCCGACATGTCTCACTGTGGCCATTTTACACGTCGTTCCCTGAAAATAACACACCTCTCACACCTTCAACTTAACAACTTCGGGCCGGTCGCTGTCTGCATGCAGTTGTGGTAAGTGTCTCTGGACGCAGATAGCCGAGCCCCGCCGCGTTTGCCGCCGCTGACAGGACGTTGCGAGGCGGGTTAACTCCCTCAGCGGGAGGCTAAAGCAGTTAGCTCTGCCGCTAGCAGCGATGACCGCCACACGTCATTGTTGAGGACTTGTTTTTGCCTGTAAATGTTTGTTTCGTGTGTAACGCGCAACGCACGTTTCACCTCCGGTAGAGATGCAGAGTTTAGCACACGGGGTTTTTCTCTCTGTGGCCTTTGGTTTGCAGCAGCGACAGAAGGCGTCATTTCTAAAGTTGGGCAGGTTTGCCCTAAAAACGGACTGATGGCTGTGCATCACCTGGAGGCCGCTGTGGGATTTTAATAGTGCGTCTCGTCCTGATTACTAAAACCTTTTTCCTGTAAACAAACAGAATAAAGGATCCAGACGAGGAGCAGAGGCGGTGATAAAGATGGACTATGACCGGAGGTGGGCTGAACCTCCATTTTTGAGTGTTTCTCTCCTTGTTTTTTTTTTCCCCCACAAGTCTCTCACTTTTATGTGTCCCTATCTGCAGGGGTGGGCGTGGTGACCGGATCGGTCGCTATGGTAACACTCACAACGATCACAACTTTCGGGACATGGACTACAGGGGTTATGGCCAAGAGGACGAGGAGTCCGGTCTGGGATACGACGGAGCCGGAATGGATGGGGACGAACAGTTCAGCCACGAGGAGCAGTCCCTGGGCGTCCACGACTTCCCACCCGGCTGTCCCCCGGACCACCCGGGGTTTCACCACAGAGGGGAAGACACCGGGCCTCAGGGAAAAGGGCTCATGTGGCCACCATGCCCCCCGCCACAGCCCGATCTAGGCCATCCCATGGTCCAGAGAGAAGAGGACGGGGGGCCCAGGCGGGAGTTCGAGCAGTTACGGACTGGCCTGCAGGACAGAGGTCGGGGGAGAGGTGGACGAGGCTGCCGTGAAAATACTGGTCCTCATCTCGGGAGCAGAGAGGGCACCTGGGGCCACGGCGCTGCTCTTCCTGAACATATAGAATTCAGAGAGGAGGACAGATTCTCTCGAGGGACCGGAAAAAGGAGGGTAATTCATTATTGTGCCTTTGTCTTTACAGAGCCGCTGCAGGGAAGTGCTTTAAAGAGCTGTTACTAATTCATGGCTGTTGTACGCAGACTTTTCCAGGGAGGCCGGACGAGCAGGAGGGTGGAATTGTTGGTGCAGAGCTGTCACTTGAGGAATTGGATCAAAGGGACCAGGACTACCGTGCAGACCTCGAGCATAACCAGAGACCCAGCAACATCGTAATGCTTCGCATGCTGCCTCCCAGTGCCACCGCAAATGAGGTGATTTTTACCACAACCCTGTTCTGTTGATGATAATCACATTTTGTTGTCAGTAGGCTCAAAAAATAATTCTCCTCTTATTTGATTAAAGATCCGAGCGCAGCTTCAGGAGCAAGGGATCCAGCCGAGAGAAGTCCGTCTTATGAGAAACAAATCTTCAGGTGAGGACATGTCCACTGCTTCTTTTTTTTTTTCCAGTTCTTGACACTCGCTTGCCCTGTTTCTGTCAGACTCATTCACAACAGGCTCCCTCCTCCTCCAGCGTGTCGGTTCCCGCAAGTGGCTTTAATTTATCAACTAGATCTTCTTTTGTTTTTTAAATTGAGTCGGTTTTCTTCCCTTCATGTGTATTGTGACTGTCTTTTGCCGTAAGGAAGGATAAATAACTGATGCAATGCACACATATGCATTTTTAATGCTCTTTTACTCAATGGCCTTTTGCTGAGTCGTCTGGTTTAAGACTTTGGTCTGCTCAGGTCTGTAATGCACACTTCAGAATAGAACCGTAGCTTCTGATTGATAGTGGAATGCATGCTGTCATAGATTAAGGTGTTCACTTCATGGCTTTCATTTTTCTTTTCTCCTTGGGTCTCTTATCTTTGCCCTTACACCATCTTGCCTCATTTGTCTCCAAGCAAAGTGATTCTGGGTAGATGATCATTGCTCCCAAACTAACAGTGCCAAAAGAAACAGGAGGACTGCGGTCGTAATCTGTCTGATAATTTCCAAAAGGTGTGAGCCTCAAGCTCCAAGTGTTGCTGCTCATTCTCAGCTCCATCAGTTTCATTCATTCCATTTTCAAGAAAAGCTTGTTTTTTGCTGAGGGTTTTCCGTTCAGGTCATTGTTTCACTTGCGTCCCTCTTTGCTAACTCACTGGTTGTCTGTAAAGTGTGCCGTTCTGACACAGGCACACTTACACCTCCCAGCTCTGCTCTTTCTGTCTTCCTTACACTCACATCTCTTTCTATGTTTTTAGGAAAAATAGGTTTAGAAAACATTTTCTATTAATAAAAAGTGAAATAATCCGTTTTTCGACGTAGATGGGCTATTGAGCGTGTAGGATGGGACATTTTGCTAAAGCGCTGGATTCTTTTCGACTGCACTTTGATTCTAAGAGTTGCAGAGGTCCTGCTGTGTGTTTGAATCTGTGTGTGCGTGTGTGTGTGTGTGTCTCTACTGTCAGTGCCTGGACACCTCATTATTCAAAACCAAAGCACCAGGACTCAAACTGATGAGTGGGTAGTCTCTCTCTCTCTCTCTCTCTGTCTTCTCTCTCTCTGTCTCTCTCTCTCTCTCTCTCTCTCTCTCTCTCTCTCTCTCTCTCTCTCTCTCTCTCTCTCTCTCTCTCTCTCTCTCTCTCTCTCTCTCTCTCTCTCTCTCTCTCTCTCTCTCTCTCTCTCTCTCTCTCTCTCTCTCTCTCTCTCTCTCTCTCTCTCTCTCTCTCTCTCTCTCTCTCTGACCCTATTAAGTTACATGACATTGCATCCTCCCGCCTTTGCAGAGATTTTGACAGTGACCCTCCGACCGGCTGTCAAGTGTGCTGTTTTTCAAGGGAGCGAGGAAGCAATGATTGATTTGATTAGTGCTGATACAGGGTCTCTCTCTCCTCTGTACATGAAGCACTAACCCCTCACTGCGTTGTTGTTATGTTGTTGTTGTTGTTCGGTTGCCATGGCGCTGGGCGGTGTCCAGGTCAGAGCCGAGGATTCGCCTTCGTCGAGTTTAATGTCATACAGGAGGCCACCCGCTGGATGGAGACCAACCAGGTCACTCTCCCCTACACAGACACAAATACACATATAGGAACTTAATCAGAGCGACACACGAGTCAGTGCCGTACGGTCACATCCTGCCGAGATGTGCACAGTGGTACAACAGACACACAGACGTAAGAACATTATTTGACCCTGAGGTCGGTAAGCCTTCGTACTTTGAGGGAACCGGACCTTCCCAGTCACATTTGCTCATCATTTGTTCAGTATAACCTCAGAAAATTCCTCTGTCTTCCATGACTTGTCTCAGTCTTTTCCCCTAAGGTCAGAATACCACCTCTGGGATAGTCTGACTGTGTGAATATACTTTTCTCACATGGTTGCTTTTTTGTTTTTTTTGAGTCAGAGCCAATATTTGCTTCACTTTTTTTTTTCCTTTCTTTTTTTTTATTGAACTTTTGACATCTATCATTATTATATTTATAGGGTGGAGCTTTTGTCTCTTTGGGGGCCAAGCTGGTGTCACTGGGATGGGTTGTGTGCAAATCTGTGGAAATGTTTCCCCTTAAGGGGGGAGGGATGACTCAATTCAACCAAACACACGGTGTCCCTAAAAATGGAACACAACAACAAACCACTCATACACCATCTCAGTCCGTCCGAATTTCCTAAAGCTGAAGGTTGCTATTCTCTGGTGTCCTCTTTCTTTCACCCTCAGTTACATTCTCTTTCTCTCTGTCCCTCTCTCACCCCCTTTGTCCCTTCCTTTCTCTCTCATCTCAAGTGAGATGAGGCCTTTCTGTGGCATGTGTAGCCCAATTATCAGTGATAATCAGTCTTTGTTCTCCATCCCTCTCTCTCTGTTTTTCATACAGGGAGTGCTGCTGATTATGGGCCAGAGAGTGTCGATGCACTACAGCGACCCCAAACCGCGTGCCAACGAGGACTGGCTCTGCAACAAGGTTGGGCGTTTATCGGAGACCAATATGTGAGCCTCTAGAAGCCTATTTACAGTGACTTCTAACAGAAAATTACAATATTTCAACAGTGTGGTGTGCAGAACTTCAAAAGAAGAGAGAAATGCTTCAAATGCAACGTGCCTAAATCAGGTAATCTGTCATTTTCTTTCTTTAAATATCTGTTGAATTTCTTTTTAACTGCACAATCTCTCCCCTATACCATCAACAAATTACTGCATTCTCAATCCACAGAAGCTGAACTGAAGCTACCCCAGCTGCAAAGAGATGTCCCCGTCGGTATTCAGAAAGAAGGAACGCAAGGCCTTCTGCCCTTGCCAGCAGCCTATCACGCCGCTGGGCCTCCTGTTGTTCCCGGGCAAGCTGCACAGCAGGCAGATGTTGCCAATGACAGTGAGTCCTCATCGTATCTTATCAAGTTCACTTTACAAGAGCCAGCCTTAATTATTAAAAAACAGAAAAGGTTTTTGTTTATAGTGAGTCTTTGCAGATTATGTCTGTCTTTGCATACATTTCCTCTTCATTCGTATTACAGTGCTTGACATTCTCCCTTGATCTCCTTCAACAGCTCTCATTCTGAGAAACCTTGGCCCACATACTTCTGTGGAGACCATTCTGTCAGCTCTTGCTCCGTTCGCCACTCTAGCACCTTCCAACGTTCGCCTGATCAAGGACAAACACACACACCTCAACAGGGGATTTGCCTTCCTGCAGCTCTCTACCATAGTGGTGAGAAACAGTGCGACAGTCGCTTCTATCTAATCAGTAAGAAAACTGGTAGTTGTCTTTTTGATGATGTGCCCACATTTCCTCTTTTGTCAACAGGAGGCATCTCAGCTGCTGCAGATCTTACAAGCCCTCCAGCCGGCTCTCTCTATTGACGGGAAGGCAATCGTAGTGGAGTTCGCTAAAGGCTCCAAACGGTACAAACATGCAGCTTCAAATTTGACTACAGAGAAAACAAATGGCATTGTACTGTCAATGATACGTTAGCATGAAATGACAGAGTGACATTAGCATTGCAGAAGTGAAGCGCTGAAGCCTTCTCTGTCTCTGTTAGAGATGTTTTTGTGACAGATGGCAGCAGAGTGAGTGCAGCTACAGTGGCGAGCACAGCTATAGCAGCTGCGCAGTGGGCTGTCACACAGGTAAACATTTCTGTCATTAGCTCTCAGAAATCTCTCATTTCAGATTTTGTATTATTTAGATATTTTGTTGTTTTGCTTTTACCTAATCATCAAAAAATGAATTCTCTTCCAGGCGTCTCAGAATGGATCGGGTGGAGATACAGCAGTCTACCAGCAGGGGGCAGCAGTAACATACAGTCAGGAAGGGCAGGAGTACCCTGGGGCAGATGGCTCCACATTCAAGGCTCAGGCAGTTACCCGGGCTCCTGCCTTGCCGGGGGCAGCAGGAGCCCAGAATGGGGTCTATGCAGGAGCAACTGGAGCAGGTCGGTGTCGCAAACGCCTCTGTGTCGGATACACAGTTATATAAGTCGGCACTGAGTTTGTGTGTGTTTTCCCATGTTCAGCTGTCATGTCATCTGAAGCGGTGAAATCTGGGTCAGCCGTCATGCAGCAGCCTCTCACTCATACTCAGACTGCTGTCGCCACCACAGCCTCCACCACACCAGCCACGCAGGTAGAGCTCAAACTCTTGGCATTGTTTGTTCCTCCATGGTCTGATGTTCTTGTTTTAAAGGAACCCTTTTGTCCCCTCACAGGTTGAGATCGTGGGAAAACCTCAACCAGCTACTCCCAGCCAACCTGCAACCCCGGGAACGGAGCATGAGCTTCAGCAATACCGTGAGTGTCCGTACATCCACCAGTCACATCTTCACTAATGATTCATGACATTTTAGCACCTAAAGAGTTTATTCAAGACATGAATATTGTGTGACTGCCTCTGCAGCTGTTCCAGATGTGTCTACATACCATTATGATGAAAGCTCTGGTTACTACTACGACCCATTCACAGGACTCTACTATGACCCGAACTCCCAGGTAAAGGCGTCGGGGTGAACACACAGCAGTTTGAGGGTGTGTCAGGGTTTAACCACTGGTGTGTTTCTCTCTGCAGTACTACTATAACTCACACAGTCAGCAGTACATGTACTGGGATGGAGAGAAAAACACCTACATTCCTGCAGCCAGCCAGTCAAACACTGAAGGTGGCCCGACAAGCGACGCCGCAGCGTCTTCTGATATGTTTGCCACAGCTGGAGGAAAGGAGAAGAAAGATAAACCCAAGAGTAAAACTGCCCAGCAGGTACTTTATATCCGCCTTTCAAGCTTAAGTAAAGACGCTCTTTCTCCCTCTTAGTCTGGATTAACCTTTTCCTTTCTTAGCAGTGATGGTAATTCACGATCAATAACATCCTTCACTTTAACAAAAATCTAATTGAATTGAGCTAACTGTGGCTCCCAGGTCTTAGAATTGACCCATTTTCTTTTTTAACATGCATCTCGTTGGGTTTTTCATAGATTGCCAAAGACATGGAGCGTTGGGCGAAGAGTCTCAATAGACAAAAGGAGAACATGCGCTCTGTCTCTTCATCCCCTGCCGTCGGATCTGCGGCGCTCCCTCCCGGTTTTGCTCGGTCATCTGGTCACAACCGCCTGGATGACCTGAGAGAGTCTGCGAGTGCTGATGCAGGTTATGCTGTTCTTGAAAAGAAGGTGAAGGAAAGATGCACAAGCGTCGATGATATCTGTATTCATTCACAATAAATGATGAGAAGGATTTTATTTATGTTAACCACACTTTTTATTCACTCCTCATCCTGCAGGGGGCGCTGTCTGAGCGGCCTCAGATTTTCCTGGACCAGATCAGACAAAGTACTGAAGTAAGGGAAATCCCATGTTCTTTAATACTTTGAGAAGATCCGATATTAAAGGTTTCAGTCTTTAGCACAGCTTATTTTTTTATTTATTTGTGTTTCGGTGTTTCATTGTCAGCCTTTTGACTCTTTGTGTTCGTCCGCAGCATTCGCCTCCTCAGCAGCAGGGTCTGGTTCCCGCCTACAGCGGAGAAACCGACAGCGAAGACGAAGGCGGCGAGAGGGATGATAAGGAAGGGAGAATGACGGACTGGGTCAAACTGGCGTGTCTGCTGTGTAGGAGGCAGTTTCCCAGCAAGGAGGCCCTCATCAGGCACCAGCAGCTCTCCGAGCTGCACAAGGTAGTGAAAGCTCATTTTAAACAACAGTAAACACCCAAGTGATAAACTCTGCTTTAAAGCACCGCACCGTGCACTGGACAAACACGCGCCAGGTTCAGCCAGAGGCCCCTCTGCAGCTGCCACTTAGCTCCCCGGGAACATATGTACACAGCAGTGTCAACAGTGGTATCGCGTGTGGGGTGTAAGAGCTACCATCGGCTGTTTGAGGTTTTCCCTGCATGTTCCAAATACCAAGTTCAGTGAAGGTTATCGCTCTGGAAGAATGAATACAACTATTCTATTATTCTCTTTATCAGTAATGTGACCCAGAAGTACCATTCATGAGTCGATTCCAGTTCTTACATTCAATGTATAATGACTGTAATCATGTTAACTTTCCCTCAGCAAAACCTGGAGCAAAGAAGAAGCCAACATGAAGCTGCCAGTAAAGAGGTTGGTCAAGTGCTGATTCCTTCATGCACTCAGTCATTTTATTTTATCGTTGTTTGTAATTAACTACTTTTGTTTCCTTTTTTTTTTTTGTAGCGACTGATGGATGGATCTGGACCTCCTGACCCAAAGAAGAGGAGGTTCAGCCCCTTGTAAGCAACCGTAACGTCATAGATAGAATCTCCTTTATGCAGTTTGATATCTCTGTCAGGTTTATAGTTTCTACTGCTACCATTACTACGCATCAGTGTCAATATCTAGACTATATATTCCAGCTACAGCCATGTGTAATATTTATATTTGCACTTTGCAAAAAGCACAAAAGCTTACAAAAACAGCAATCCAACAGTGTATGTGGCTTCATCTCACTCAGCATTGTGTTAATATCGTCTCTTCAGGGATGGGATCTCAGGCACGAGTCTCGGAGCTCGGATGCTCCAGGGAGGCGTGAAAAGAGGACTTCTGTTGCGCAATATGCAAGTGGAGTGACGCTCCTTCCAGAGGAACTTCCTAACCCAGCACACAACTTCTTACCATCAACGTCGTCTAGATATTTATAGAAGAAGCTCTTGATTTTTTGTTTTTGGTTTACATTAGTTACCTCAAGAATGGTAATAGTCCTGTGAACTAATCCTGTAGCAGTCCATGTCAGGATATTGCACAGATTGCACCTTTTTGCTTGCTTCCTGAACGATGCAGTTTTCAGTTCTCACTTGCTAGTGATAAACAGGATTTCTTTGGTTGGGAAACATTTGCTAAAAGATTCTGAAAGATTTGTACAGATCTTTTTGTCAGCAAATGAAAATTTCTAATATTACTGTCTATGCACCATAGATTTTTTTTTAATTTAATGCTTATATCCCTTGTCATTCAGTGAATGACGAGTGTGGGCATGACCTGTGTATACATTTTAGAATTAGCACTTTTCTACAACAGTGACAACTAAGACACTGGCAATGCTAACTGTACAGGGTCCCACTAACAGTGTGGCTGTGAGAAGTGTATATCTAATAGCAGTTATAAAATCAAAATGTAATACATGATTATCATTCATCAAAGTTATTTTTTATGTCGGTATTGGATCTGTAATGTGACTGTGAATCATAAAATTCATGTGCATTTGTAAATGGATTCATGATGACATTTTCAGCACTATAAATCAAACTATTGCGTGTTCACACCAGCAAACGGCTATGTTTTCAACATTTTAACTTGACATTTCAAACACTTTTTTTGGCTTGAAAAAAAGAGGAATTTAAAAGTAACAGTATGAGGTCTGTAATGCAACACAGCGGTCTGCAGAGGTTTTTTTTTAAGTTGTCGCAATTCTGTTTGTTCCTCAAAGTTGGTCTTTGACAGATAGGATCATGGTGCGTTCGCGGGAAGTGGGAGCGAAACACAAACTAGGAACGTTTATTTTTTTCTGGGTACATGGGAATCTCTCGATTGAAAGACTGTGGAAAACAAACTTTTCTCTGTAACGCTGAAAGTAGCCAGGCATTATGTTAAAGGGATGATGACTTGTTAGCGATATATACCCGCATTCCCAGTTTCATGAACGCAGCGTCTGATAGGCACGGTTTCCATGGTAACTGCTACAAACTAGCTTCTCGCCTTTATCGACAAGACGTCGGACAATCATTTATTTCAGATTTCAACGATATTTCCCATTAACTGCTGGTAAGAATATTTCTAAATGATGCCACTTTCAAACCCGTTTGTACACATTGTAATGCATTTAACATCAGTAATTTATTAATTCTACGTCCTTTAGCCTAGCGTAGCTGTTAGCCACATTCTACGTGTGAGCTGCACTTTTTATTTAAGACAAACTTCTCGCAGTTGAGCTTGTTGCTCGTCAGGATCCGGTATCGGGAAGTCATTCGTTTCCTGCTGGAACTCAGCGAGCAGGATGTCTGACATGGAGGAAGATGCGGTCTTGTCAGACGTGGATGGAGATGAAGAGACCAAAGAGGTGACAGACGAAGACAAGGTAAACAAGAGGCACTGTAAATATTTGTTCACATTTTACATGATGTGCCATAAAAGAGGTTCGACTTGCTGTGAAAAGACCTTATTGATTTTTAGGGGATAGAAGCTTGTTCAGCAGAGGAGAGATTTCACTTAAATCACTTGAGTTTGAACTTTACCCCTCCTTTTTTTTTTTTTTTTTTTTTTTTGCAGTAGCCTACATTATCTAAGTCAACATCACTGCTCATACTCATCTCTGTATTCAACAGGTACAAGTTTGCCAACTCACCTCAGAAACTATAGGCCAGGGGCTGTCGCTGCTGTGCCGGACAGCAAATAGATTAGCACATGCTTTTGTAAAACTGGACCTGAAAGACAAGTGAGTACCCAGACAGCGACCAGTTATTGAAACTATATTGAATCAATGTTATGTTTTTCAACTATAAGTCATTGAATCAACGTTGGAATCTGATGTTGATCCAACATCATGTTGCACCATTTTTTAACATTGAAACAACATTGAATTCTGACCACAGACCAATGGTATTTCAATGGTATTTCAACCATCAGGAACATTGAAACAACGTTGACATTTCTACTCAACTATAAATCAATGTGGTTTCAATTAATTTTAAACGGTAAAAGTGCTGCCTTATCTACAGCCAGGATGTGGAAAGGTAATGAAAACATTTTACTGTATAATCAAATGATTACAGCAGATGACTTTAAAATACAAAAGAACTTTTATTACAGTTTATGCTAATTGATTTTTTAACAAAACAAATGAAAAAGGAACAACTTCAGGTGTGTGTGTGTGTGTGTGTGTGTGTGTGTGTGTGTGTGTGTGTGTGTGTGTGTGTGTGTGTGTGTGTGTGTGTGTGTGTGTGTGTCTGTGCATTGTCGTGTGTGATGTCCCACCTTCCCTCCAACAACTTCTTCAGGAATTCCAGAATTATTTCTACAGCAACCAATGACAAGAACAAAACAGAAGAACAGTCTTAAGAAGTCGGTTGCATAGGCAACTTAGAGCGTCCAGTCCCCCCTGCCCTATCCGGTGCGTAGCGCAGCCACTTCTGCACCACCTGTGCAAACTCAAATTCGTGGCATGTCACTGCTAGTTGCCAGTGCCACAAATCGGTCTTGCCCCTGCTGTGTTCCTCCTTCCAGAACAAGAGCATCTAAACAGAAAAGAGAAAGAAAATGCAAAGTTAGCCCCTGAAAAAGCAAAGGCGTATGCTATGGCCATTTTGCCATTTTATTTTGATTGTTTATGTTCGTGTGTCCACCGTACACTGAGTGAGCACCTACGCATGATGTGCCAGGTGGTTTGACAGGTTAGAGCACAAACGGTTTCTGACTGCAACACCAGCATGAAAGTTGTTGAAGTTTTGTGTTTTGTGAGTGGATTTAAGGGACATTTTCTGTGGACATGTGGTAAGCAAATAAGGAAATGGGTAACCATACAGCTACATCCATCCATTCTCTATGCACAGCTTTATCCTCATTAGGGTTGCGGGGGGTGCTGGAGCCTATCCCAGCTGACTCGGGTGAAGGCAGGGGACGCCCTGGACAGGTTGCCAGTCTGTCGCAGGGCTACATATACAGACACACAATCACTCTCACATTCATCACCTATGGGCAATTTAGAATAATCAATTAACCTCAGCATATTTTTGGACTGTGGGAGGAAGCCGGAATACCCGGAGAAAACCCACGCATGCACAGGGAGAACATTCAAACTCCATGCAGAAACATCCCAGGCCCACCCCGGGGATTGAACCGGGACCTTCTTGCTGCAAGGCTGACCACTACGCCACTGTGCAGCCCCATACAGCTACAGAGTTCCAGTAATACAGTAATGCAAGTCACTGCGGTCACGTCAGCTGTCTCTCGTTTTCGGATGGTCAAGCCAGCCGCTCCAACATCTTAAGTGCAACACTTCAGTGAGTAGTGAGTCAAATGTGCGTTCATGAATTTTTTTTTTAAAATCATCTCACTTATTCTATTTTAATTTTCTGATTGTGCAGAGGCAGGAATGTCATGGCTCATTTAAATATGATTTGCCTATGTGAATGAAGGCGTGGTTAGGGAGGGGTCGGGTACTCCAACATGTGCGCTCAATTCCACGTTGATTGGGATGTACACGTGCTTGAATTCATGCGTGCACACAGATTCATACATCCGGATTTTTTTTTGCGCGAACAACATTTTCTGGATTTGATCATACGCCATGTTTTAGTAGGACATCCACGCAAGTCTTTGAGGCCCCTGGGCAGTGAAGATGTTGGAGCGATTGGCTTGACCATGCGAAAACGAGAGATGGCTGACGTGACCACAGTTGCAAATCGTTGCGGCGCGTTTGTCACATAAGCCCATCAGTAGCATATCATTGGGCTTAGCTACTACAGGGTAATTTTTGTTTCTTGAGATTCATTTAATTAATATTCCTATTTTCAAATATGCTCGAGTTAACAGTAGGCCCCAGGCATTGCCTATTTGTTAGAGAACTGTTGCTGCTGATAGGCTAAAGAGATTGAATAATCTACAGTACTCACCAAACATGCACTTGGAGAGAGCCAGCTCTCTGAAAGGGCACTTCTGTTTGGATAGATCCTTGGTTTTTTCCCCAGCCCAGTTGATTTCAGAAGCTAGCTCATTTGTGAGGGTCCATGCCAGCATCCTCCGGATTTTGAGCTCCACAGTGGTCCCTCCAATTTTGGCAAGCAGTGCAGTCTATCAGAACAAAAGGTATGTATTACACAAACAAGAAGTATTAAAAAAACAAGTGTCATTTTAGTGAATGTGATTGTGCTGGCATTGCGAGTAATTACTTTTTTTCTTTAATGTGGAATCAATACGTTTGAGAGTAAATACAAATTCAAATAGGCCTAATTATTAATATAAAAATACTGTCATTATTGAAGATATGTATATGTATTTTATTACTTTCATTGTTTTAGTTGTGGATCACTTGAGTTTTCCATCACTTAAAATTTGTATATAAACCTACCATTGCTCCCTGGTTGTCCTCTGTTTTCAACCATAAATCGATGGTTTTTCAATCAATGTATTTTCGAGGTCAACCATTCTTCAACCGTTTATCAACACTGGTGTCATCGCCAGATCTATGCTAAATCAGCCACAGTCGGCGATCATAAATCAACGTTGTTTCAATTTCATAATCATCAACATCAGGTACCATCTATATTGCAATGATGAGTCAATGTTTATTCATGGTTGAAAAATCGATATCAACCATTCTGACGATTCTGATGAAATATCAACGTTTATTCAATGTCGTCTTGCTGTCTGGGTAGCCCAACAAGCATGAAACACAAACTGACCTGTGGCCTCCAGCTAAGTTTAGCTCGACTTCATGTGCCACCTAATGCAAGTGTCATTTCTTCTCTCCTCAGAGGGTTGAATGACATAGCGGCGATCAGCAGTTATATCCACATACGTTTTCTGGATTTATCCAACAACCTCCTCACTGATCTTTCTCCTCTGTCCTCGTTAACCCATCTGCTGTGGCTGAAGGCGAGTGGCTCTGTTTGCATAGAAGAGGACACGTTTGTTGCTTCCAGTATCTGTTACTCTGACGCCTGAATGCGACTCCTCTTGGACAGGTTGACAATAATGCTGTGTCATGCTTCAAAGGGCAACCTTTTACTCAGCTGACATACCTCCAGTGGCTGAGTATCGCGGCCAACCGGCTGACGGGCCTAGATAACTTTGTTGGGTCTGCTTTAGAGAGCCTTAATCTTACAGGTGGGTGTGTTTTGTGTGAATTCAGAATTTCTTCCTCAACCTTGGAGTTTCCAAAAGGGTCAGATTACAACCTGTCACGCCCTCTCTTCTGCTGAGTCTCACAGAGCTCCAGACAGACTTTGTCATGAAATGGATTAAATATTTATCAGCTACTGTTATCATTTGATATAGTGAATCCTAGGACCTGTTATCTAATTACTTTGCACTCTTCTCTCAAAGGGAATGGTATTCAGGACATGACTGGATTTCAGAGTGTCTGTTTTACAAACCTGGTGACTCTTGAATTGAGAGGAAACCACTTGACCACCACTGCTGGCATTGATCTCCCAAATTTGAAGCGACTGTATCTGGTAACAAAAGCACTATGATTTAGTTATCGACATCGTCCAATGTATCAACCTGAGGAACAGAAAGTCTGTGACTATATATCTTTTTCTGTTAAGGCCCAAAATGCCATCAAACACCTTGAGGGGCTGGAGAAGCTGGAGTGCCTCAACATCCTTCACCTTCGCGACAACCAGGTTGAGTCTCTGGATGGCCTCAGTCAAAACATGAAGTGTCTCCAGTACCTGAATGTCAGGTACACAGTTTATCTATTCACTGAAATCCCATCAAAAGATGGTAAAAACACTCATTTTATCTTTTTCTTTCTCCTAACAGAGGGAACTTGATTGCAGATGAGGCTGCCCTGCGATGTCTTGGCCTTGTGTCCAAAACTTTGCGGGCTTTAGTCCTTTCTGACAACCCGCTGGTGGACTCACCAGACTACCGTCTGAGTGTACTGATGGTTTCCCCACTGCTCCAGCGACTTGACAAAGACCCTGTCTCCTCTGAAGAGAGGGATGAAGCTCAGCAGAGGATCAGGGTAAAAATACACCTTCATTTTATTTGTGGCAGGAAAACCTTTACTTTTGCTCTTCTTCTCAGCCAACGTGTGTCATTTCAGGAACTCAAGGAAGAGGAAATGCCTGAAGCGGAGAACTAGCAATGATGGTGAAAATGAGGAAGTGTCAGACAGATTTTACCTCCTTGAACAGACCTTTTGTGTGTCGGTGTGTCACTGTGAGGAAAGTGTTGCATATCTTGACATATTATCTTGCATTATTAATCATCCTTTATGTTCTCATCTCTTTATTGCCTTTATTACAATAAAGCAAGTTTTTGAACAATAAAGTATGTTTTTGTTAAAATGGGAATTAGAAATGCAAAAAAAAAAGAAGCTAATCTTGAATTTGAATGCAAGGTAGAAGAGGATTTGAGTGTATTGTCAGACAAGCGATCCTGTGTTTCCCTGAGTAAGGATGAGAGGGCAAAATGTGCCCTCATTTCCTTGTTGGCTGCCATCCAACAGCAGCTTTAAAGGGACAGCCGCAATAATGGAATGAATGGAAATACACTGTAATATTGGGTTTATTGGGTTGGATTAGGTAGAAGAATTGAAACAGTGTTTATCACTGTTAGTGGTCATTTAATTTATATTTTAATTGTACTAATAATTAAAAGCAAAGCATTTATAGTGTCAACACAACCAGGTCTTTTAACTTTTGTGAAATTATTTTATATTTCACGCTTTTTTCTAATGAAAAGAATGATAGCAATCCCCTGATGATTCCACTTCCCAGTTGTGTAATCTAATCTTCACCCTTGCTCCCCGCCACCTGCACACGCTCCGTACACTCTGCTTCCTAATGTTTACTGGCGCGCAAAAAGGAAATAACGACCTGAGATGCGTGATTTTGATAAAAGTAATAATAGGAAAGCGTTATGATCTACGTGACCTGCGCCACCGCCGCGTCCTCCAATGGTGGGATGAGGTGGGCGTGGCTCTGCGAGGACACATAAATGGCTCTTCCTCGGCGCGCCCCTCCTCCTCCTCCCTCCGTTGTACTTACCGGGCGGCTCGCGGCGGCGTGGTGCCACATTTCCCCCCCTCATACACCAGACCGCATCTTCTGCACTCGAGAAAACATGTCCAGCTACCACAAACCCGACGAGAAGACCCTGCAGGGGCTGAAGGACGTCGCCAACAAGCTGCGGATCCACTCCATCAAGGCGACGTGCGCCTCCAACTCCGGGTGAGTCACGCGCTCGCGTCGAGCGCAAAGTCTTTCAAACAAAAACTAGATGGAGTTTTAAAAAAGACGCGACGTACACGGAGGCCTGTGCGCACGTGCTGCAGGTTAAGTTCACGCGGTGAGACGCGGAACTTCCAACAAATAAAGCGCGTGCGGCGAGTTATAACGTTGCGTAATCGTTTTTATAATGAATTACAACTCTGCGTATGCTCGCGCACAGTGCGTAAAGCCTTGTGCGTAACACGCACATCGGCGTCGGGAGCCATTGTTGCCTTTTCTTTTCCTCTTAAATGTGATTACAATCGCTTAATGTTCACGAGGCCCGAGCTGTTAACAGGAATCACATGTTGGTGCCTGGAGGGGGAGTGTAGAGGATTCTTTCAGGGTCTTTTTTTTTTTTTTTTTTTCCTGCAGCTGCGTGCTACACGCGCACACTACCCTCCTGAGCACACCTGAAGCTGATCAGGAAGGCAGTTTGTCCTGCAGGAGCTTCACCCCTGAAGCGTTGCTTCACTCTGAGCGTCAAGTCTGTGATGATAACCAGACAGTAACAAGCTGAATGAGGTTTTTACTTCTAGGCTGCTACCGCCACACTGATGGTTATCGAGGTGCATTTTATTATAATTACACCTACAACAGATTCACAAACCTGACAAGTTAATGTGATTTTAGTTTAGTCTTTAAAATAATCTGAAATACTAATTATATTACACAGTACAATCCTCCAGTGTCCCACATTCTCTTTGTACCACTTTTGGAACTCACTGGGTCAAAGCAAGTCCAAACGTGAGCAGTCGACCTGAGTGTGTGCATTGTGGAGATTACTCTGGCTGCCCTTTGCTCTCTTGTCTGAATACTATTGGATCAGACAGTTTTCCTTAATGTACTTTTACTTGTTAAGTGATAATTCTCCACAGTTCGGTGTTAATTTTGAGTTTCCTTTAACAAGGCCTTCCAGTTTCTTTCGCATCATTTTTTTTTGCGCTGAGACACAAAAAGCTGAAATTTTATTGTAATTCTAGTTGCCGTGCCTGCTCGTGCATGTCAACAATTAAATTAGGATTAGAAATTTCTCATCATTAATGTTGGCCAACTTTCCATTTACTTTAATGTTCACAGTGACAGTTAAGAACAGTGAGTCTCCATCCTTAAAATAATTGGCCTTTGAGTTGTTTTTGTTTTGTTTTTTTATGATCAGACTGTGTAACGGTTTGTTGATGAACCTGTTTCTGTCGCTTCCTTGTGTTACTTGGAACAAGGCAACCTGTCCTGAATATCTGGAGTATGAGAAAGTCCGTCTGATATTTTTCTTTTAAACAAAGGATCTCTTTCAATCAACACCTTACAGTTGGTGCCATTGTTCCTCATTATTGTTGCGCCATCTCTAAATGTCCTTCCTTAACTTCTCAGCAGGTTGTCTCTCTACAGAAGAATTTGGGTAAACTGAGCACTGGGTTTTTTTTTTGTGTGTGGATGTGAAGTTGAGGTGTGCCGGCATGGTAGAAATGAGGCCATCAGCCACTTAACCCACATCAGGAAGCTCTGATCTGTTGGGTAATGTGGGATTTCTACACCTGACGGTTACAATATCCCACCACTGTGCAGCAACTAACAGTTTCACAAGTTTGCTTAACTTTTTTTTTGTTTTCAGTACCATGAATTGTTGTCTTGTTTAACAAATACTGACCAGAGTGATTTTTATAAAAGAGAATGTTGTTTTTCAAGGTGTGGAAGTTTCATGTTGTCATGCCTTTCTGGAATGTTTTTCTTATTCAGACGTGTTTTCTCAGTAAACTAATCGTTTCCAGTCATGGTTTCAACCGGAGTTTGTAAATGCATGCCGCATAAGTTTTATTTCCCACGAATGGTTTTCTTGTCACTAATGGAAGCGTCGTCTCTCCTCAGCCACCCCACGTCATGCTGCAGCGCTGCAGAGCTCATGTCGGTGCTCTTCTTCCACACCATGCGCTACAAAGCAGATGATCCTCGCAACCAGTGCAACGACCGCTTTGTGCTCTCAAAGGTTGGGATCTCCTCAGGTTTCACTTGTTTTTGTTACATTTACACTACATATATTATCAGAAGGATAAGAGCACTAATTCCTCTTTTGCATATTGTCGCGCTGTCGGGGCGTGCGGTGAAGGGATCACTGAGCTTTCATATTGAACTTGACTTGGACTTTAACATGAACTCGGCATCAGGTGCTGGATTGTCCTCTTGGATAGCCTCCAGGCTTCCCATTCACTTCCCGCGTGTTCACTATTCATGCAACAAAATGATACAGTTGCTCACAGTTATGACGATAGAGATAAATGGTAATAAAATCCAGTCAGTCTGGTTACACGACGGTCTCACTGACACATATCTGCTTTATTTGCATTTATGATTGCGGCCTGTCTCCAATCTCAAAATACTGGAATGCATGTGTCCTTTTCCAGCTTTTGCATCCCAGAAATGTATCTGATCTGTTAAACAAAAAGCAGACGGTAGAAATTCCACTGACGGTGTTCGATGCAGCTTAAAGAGTTTGGTTCTCGTCTCCAGGGCCACGCTGCACCCGTCCTGTACGCTGCCTGGGCCGAGGCAGGCTACGTCAAAGAGTCCGATCTGCTCAACCTGCGCAAGATCGACAGTGACCTGGAGGGACATCCCACTCCTGTGAGTCAGGAGCTCGCTCTGCTTTGCGCCTTAGTATTTCAAGATCAGCGATCACTTTCTGAGCAACTCATTTCCCTTTAAATTCCCAGAAACTGGCGTTTGTGGACGTGGCCACCGGCTCTCTGGGACAGGGTCTGGGAGCTGCTTGCGGCATGGCCTACACCGGAAAGTACTTCGACAAGTCCAGGTGAGTACAGGCCACAGACAGAGGTGTTCAGGTTCATCACGTCCCTGTTTTGGTGATCTGAAACATGTTCATTCAAAGATTTTATGCAGCTTGAAAGAAAAGTATCTGAAGTGAAATGTTTCTTCAGGAATGTGTGTGTGTGTGTGTGTGTGCGTCTCCCTCTTCCCGCTGTAGTTACCGGGTGTACTGCATGCTGGGGGATGGGGAGTGCTCGGAGGGCTCGGTGTGGGAGGCCATGGCCTTCGCCTCTCTCTACAAGCTGGACAACCTGGTGGCCATCCTGGACGTCAATCGTCTGGGGCAAAGCGAGGCCGCCCCGTTGAAGCACGACATGGAGGTGTACCGCAAGCGCTGTGAAGCATTTGGGTCAGTACCGGACATTTTATACCTTTATTTTATTCCTTGAAGTACGCATTTAAATCTACAAAGGTCTCACAGCCTGGACTCTTTCACATGCCTTTTTTTCTCACTTCTTTCCTTTTTTGACCTCCATTATCTGTCTGCTCGGTTTGATGATTAACGTCTGGTTTTTAGATGCTGATGCGGCCCTGTTTGGGGTTAATATTTGCCGTAACGCGTGCTGCCTGTCACACTCTCGCAGGTGGAACACTTACGTCGTGGACGGGCACGACGTGGAGGAGCTGTGCAAAGCTTTCTGGCAGGCCCAGCAGGTCAAGGACAAACCCACCTGCATCGTCGCCAAGACGTTCAAGGGCAAGGGACTCAAAAGTAGGCTGGTTTCGCCTTCAGTTCGTCTGATTAGGGTTTTATTAAACGTTGTGGAGTTGATATCTGATACTTGTTTGCGCCTGGCTGCAGATATCGAGGACCAGGACAACTGGCACGGAAAGCCCATTCCTAAAGACAAGGTGGATGCCCTCCTGAATGACCTGAAGGCTCAGCTCCAGGTTCCCAACAAGAGTCTGACCCCCCAGCTGCCCAAGGAAGACACGGCGCCGGCCGACCTCAGCAGCATCCTCCTGCCGGAACCTCCTGCCTACAAAAAGGGAGACAAGGTACACTTTTAATGCAAACTGGAAATATTTTTACATCAAGATCTGTTGTGTCAGGAAGACATTTAGCCTGTGTGTAAATGTTTTTTTTTTTTTTTTTTCCCCCCCCTGCGTCTCATAGATGGCGACACGGCGAGCTTACGGCGTGGCTCTGGCCAAACTGGGCCAGTCCAGCCAGAGAGTGGTGGCCCTCGACGGAGACACTAAGAACTCCACCTTCTCTGAGACCTTCAAGAAAGCTTTTCCTGACCGGTACATCGAGTGTTTCATCGCTGAACAGAACATGGTAAATATTTCACCACTTCATTCATAACTTCCCACTGGATTTAAACTGGGCTTGTCCCGCCTCATGAGTTATGAAAGATGGTTAAACTTGGCCCACACTGCACTAATCTCTTCTAACTTGGTCTAATCTGTACTGTTTATTCTCACACCTGCTAATCTGAGCTCTCCTGTTTGACACTTTTGTCCACTGAGGGTAATCTTCCTCACGTTAGCTGCACTCTGTCATTCAGTGTGTCGTATATCTCTGATCTCTGCCTGCTGCAGGTCGGAGTGGCCATCGGCTGTGCCGCCCGTGATCGCACTGTGGCGTTCGCCAGCACGTTTGCGGCGTTCCTCTCCAGAGCGTACGACCAGATCCGAATGGGAGCGATCTCCCAGACAAACGTCAACCTGGTAGGCTCCCACTGCGGAGTCTCCATTGGTAAGATCTCCTGAGAAAACACTTTCTTTTTTTAAAAAATCCTCAGTGTATGTCCGTTCTTTAAGTGCTCCTGCTCTGCCTCCAGGTGAGGATGGTCCCTCTCAGATGGCTCTGGAGGACTTGGCCATGTTCCGTGCCATCCCAACATGCACCGTGTTTTACCCCAGCGACGCCGTGTCCACGGAGCGGGCGGTGGAACTGTCGGCCAACACTAAGGTTGGTAGGACCCCCCCCCCTGTAGAAATCACTCTGTAGGCTTTAATCAAAGCGTGGCCGTAAATTCCCCTCTTTCCATTTCCAGGGCATCTGTTTCATCCGCACCAGTCGACCAGACACCGCAGTCCTCTATTCTCCAGACGAGAAGTTTGAAATCGGCGTGGCCAAGGTGCTGTAAATAACGGTTACACAGGCTATGAAACGAAACACTCCCAC
The DNA here is from genome assembly GCF_902148845.1 of Salarias fasciatus. Classification (NCBI taxonomy): domain Eukaryota; kingdom Metazoa; phylum Chordata; class Actinopteri; order Blenniiformes; family Blenniidae; genus Salarias; species Salarias fasciatus. The sequence continues at coordinate 22,816,754 of NC_043764.1, read as the reverse complement.
AAACATTCACTCACTGTTTAAACTGTGTATTCTCCAGGTGGTGCGTCAGTCTGACCAGGATGTCGTGACTGTGATTGGAGCCGGTGTTACTTTGCATGAGGCTCTTGCTGCTGCAGACATTCTGGCCGGTGAAGGTAAGGCCACACTGCCCTCTGGTGGCTGGAGGAAGACATGGTGACAGTTCATGTTCAGTGTTTGAAGGGAGGAGAGTTGATGACTTCCTGTTATTGCAGGGAAGAACATCCGCGTGATCGACCCGTTCACCATCAAACCGCTGGATGCCGAGACGATCGTGTCCAGCGCCAGAGCCACAGGAGGTCAGATCATCACCGTGGAGGACCACTACAAGGAGGGTGAGTTGGGTTTCGATGTTGGCTGTAGTCTTCCTCCGTCATGTGAAGACGTCTTCAGATATTGTCCGACTGTGGAAGTGAAACCGCTCCTCCTGACCTCCGGTCTCGTCCCCTCAGGTGGTCTCGGTGAGGCCGTGCTGTCCGCGGTGGGCGGCGAGCCCGGCATCGTGGTGACGCGCCTGGCCGTGGAGGGCGTTCCCCGCAGCGGAAAGCCCAACGAGCTCCTGGATATTTTCGGCATCAGCGCGAAGCACATCGCCAGCGCCGTCCGCAAGACCTTCGCCAACTGAGAGCCGCACCTGATCTCCGTCCGCGTTTCCGCTTTTTCCATCACGACCAGCGGCTTGACAGGATTACTTGAAGATCGGATAACGTCTCTAGTTCCGCCTTGTGGCTTTGACTTGAGTGCAGTGTGAATGCTAACCTGTATTTCTACTAACGGATGGGAGAGTCGGTGCAGTGCGGTTATTAGTCTCTAAGCTCAGACGGATTCTTTTGCTTTTGGCAGCATCATTCTTCCTTTTCCATATCAAATGATTTCAAAATCTTGTAAAAGTTGCAGACAGACACTGTAAATGTCGAGCTGACGGGTCGCTGCGGGTCGTCGGGTTGCGTTGTGAAGTTGGGCCGAAACGTGTGAACGCTACTTTTCACATTCCTCACGTTGCACTTGAGCTGTTCATGTCCTTTTCTAAGAAGCACTGTTACCGTTTCTCTTACATGTCATGTACTAAATCAGTTTTGTCGTTTGGTTCAGCTGCAACATTTAGTGTGAAAAGTTGAGTCCAGAGCTTGAAACATCTCCACGAGTGAGTCGCTGGTGTTCTCCTCTTACTGCTGTGATGTGCTGAATTAAAACCCCGAACACCATTCTCCTGCTTCGGTCTTTTCTTTCCCCTACACTCAATTCCTGACTGGCTTATTGTTTCGACCGTTTCTCAGCTGACGGGTGATTTATCCAGAATAATCTGTCTCCGACAGTCTCAGGGTCACTTCAAGCAACCCCACATTACATAAAGTGGTGAACAGATGATTCTATTGTAGGCATTTAGATAGCTACACTTGAAACATGAACTTTTTTTTACAGCTTCGGTTCTGCACTTTTATAATTTAATCGCTATTGTGCTAAATAGAGCCGTCATTTAACAGAGGAGAAGCCAACAATTCCTCGTAATTAAGCATCAACGATGGCAGAAAAGACAGAACCAGGCTCGGAGCTGGAGGTTTTCTGCTGCTCTGTTTGGGACAAAAAAAGGACAGGAGAGGATGAAGCAGAAATATAAATTACTGTGTAAGCTCATTTTGAGAAACCTTTATATAAATACTGTAACTGGATGTTATTTACCAGGCTGTGATTATTGGAAAATAGGTTTTTCTATAAATATTAAGCATGAAAACAAGTAGTCTTATTCACTCCCAATGAAAAACAAAGCTCAGTCTTGTGCTTTGCATATAAAAAATGTGATCTGTGTGAAACTGAGAGGCCGTCTAAAACCGTCTCAGCATTGTTTTTTCTGCGGTGGAGATTAATTTAGCGAGTTGTCAGGCTGAGGTTAAGGAAGGGGCCGAGTGTGGTCTGTGGATTACTGCATGCTCCTGTCAGAATATCCAGTGAATCATCTGCGGACACCTCGGTGTTTCAGTGTTGAGTGTGAAGCTGTCCAGTGCGCCATTTGGAAGACGTCGTGATCCCCTCAGACAAGCTCCAGACAGAGACGCAAATCACTAAACGACAACATTTATAAAACTGGTTGTGATCATAAAGTAATCTCCTGGGATGTTAATCACTGAAGATGTTTTCTGGACGTCTTGAGAGACTTAAGGTGTGTAAATGTGGTTTGATAAACAAATAGAAAGTTGCTGTCGGCAGGTTTCACTCTACAGTGAAAATCCCAGTTTGGCTCAATTCTCGGCCTTCACACACACTGGACACACACACAAACAATCCACAGCCTGTGCGTACAGAGTGTAAAGACGTCCCTATTGTTATTTTCTCTCAGAGTTCATGTTTGATTTCATGAGGGGATGCTAGTGGAGCCCGTCTCTCCTGAACCGTCTGCCCACCCTGCCTCTGGCGCCGCTCCAGCGGCGTGTGTGCACACGCCAAGGTCACCGTCCGAGCACAGAAAACACAGGAGCGACAGAGGACAGCATGTTCACGCCGGACCAGAATCTGACACACTTGTATGAAACTTGGGTTTTTCTGCTCGTGGTGCCTGTCAGAGTCTCTCCACCTCCTGTTGGCAGACACTTATGAACGGGCAGAGGAGACAAGGTGGGGCGAGGCGTGTCTGTGTATTCCACGGTGAGATGGACGTGGTCCTTTATTACCGCCGAGTTTATTTTTCTAAGCTCTCCGCCTCCTAGATATTCCATGACATCCTCACATTTTCTTCATTTGAGCATTGAACACAAGTCGAGGACTTTTCTGCTGTATTTTAGTAACACTAAGATTCTTAAACTGACTCAGCTCTTAGTCTTTAACATTCATTTGAGCTTTTCCAGACATTTCTCTGTCTATTTAAGCCCTAATAGAGTCTCTTCTCTGGAATTAGTAGATACTCTTTCAGTGGATTTTCCTCTTTCCTGCCTCAGCTTGTGTCTAAGATGGGAATCCCCGGGACATGGATCGTCTTCATTTGTCTGAGTGGTGTCATTTCATCAGGACAAGGTTTTGACTCTTGGCGTGAGTTGAGCACATTTTCTAAAACCTCCGCTGAGGCGCCTGAAAGAAGACATTATTATTTATCAGATGTGGATCCAGACGTCACAGTGGCTCCACGTGTTTCTGGTAAGTTTATTCAATTCTATCTGCTCCTGCATGCTCCTCTGCTCATCCTTCATGGCCTAAGTGGCCCTCAGTTAGAAGTCAGATGATTTTTTGACAACTAAACGAGTAAATATCATAGTTTCTGTGTCTTTGTGCTTTTTATACATGCTTTTTTTTTTTTTGCAGCTGAAGGAGAGAACCTCCAAAAGGACCGAGAGAAAGAGACAGAGCAGACAGAAGATGATTTGAAAAGTTTGGAAGCTGGTAGAAGAAGAAGAAGTGCGTGGTGGAAGAGGAAGCATGCAGACCCAGTTGAAGCCATCGCTTACAGAATAGTGAGAACATCGACCTGACTGTAGCAGATGTTTAGCAGATGTTTTTGATCCTGCGGTTTGTCACGTCGGATGTTTCCCGCTGATGCCTGCAGGCCGGGCTGGGACGACCTCTGACCGGCTGGAGGAGACGGGAGAAAGGAGAGGAGGAGACCAGCGTCCTCATGGCGACACTGAGGGAACTGCACACGCAGAAGAGACGGCTGATGGACAACGGGAAGACACACGAGGAGGAAGAGGAGGATGACGATGATGACGATGACGACGAAGACGACGATGATGATGATGATGATGATGATGATGATGATGATGATGATGATGAAGAGGAGGAGGAGGAGGAAGAGGTTTATTTTCCCCCTATATTTCCCCTGGTCATGAAGCACTTTTATGTTGTTTGTGTATTTTTTTATTTTTCATTTTTACAAATGTTCAATATTAGGAAGAGGAAGAGGAGGAGGAGGAAGAAGAAGAAGAAGAAGAAGAAGAGGAGGAGGAAGAAGAGGAAGTAGAAGCGACTGAGACTCCCAGCAATCAAACAGAAACACCGTCCACCGTCTCCGAGTTTCCTCCTGAGTGTCAAACTGCAGACAGAGAGATCGTCTGCAGGAGCGTTGGCCTCACTCACCTGCCCGCCATCCACAACCCCGAGGCCACGACGCTGGACGTGGGAGGTGTGTATGTGTGCGTGTGTGTGTGTGTGTGTGTGTCAGCTGTGACCACCTCTGACTAACCTCACCTCTTACTCCAAGTTAGTGGACAAGGTCGTTTGATGCTTTTATTTATGTGTTCATAAAACAACGGACACATTCGGAAACTTGTTACACATAGTAATAGGCTACTCTGTAAGACTTTAAGAATATATAAGATGTGTCAACAAGATTTTATAATCTGTTGTAGGAATCCAGTGAAAAACATAATTCCCTGAATAAAACCCACACTTTTCAGTTATAAATCATGAAAAATGTGATTTTGGTCAGGTCCACATAATTGCTATATATTTTAATATGAATAAATGTCACATAATTGTTTTAATAATTTAGTTTTGTGACATCAAAATGTTAAAACAACTATATAACCATTTAAATACAGTTCAAAATTATTAATAGCAGCATTCAACTATCAAGAAATAAAGGTTACATTTATGGTTATTAACATGAAAATGTGCTTTTTTTTGCTTCTAGTTGAATTAAGTGACTGCTTACAATATTTAATTTAAAGTTAAAAGAATTGTGGCCTTCTCTGAATCAAGTGAAGTTTCAGGTGGAAGATCTGATCAGAGTCGTGTGAGGAGGTATTTCAAGTCTGATTCTATTCACGCTCCACACGGCATCATGTCCATCTTTTAAAGAGAACCACATCAGAACCGTCACCGGGCAAGCCCTCTCTGGCCTGCCGAACCTGGACACTCTGGACCTGAGCCAGAACCGGCTGGGCGATGAATCCTTCGGCCAAGACGCTCTGCGAGTGAGTCACGCTGCGCTGGCCTCCTGAGGACGTCTCAGGCCACCCAGGATCACATTTAGTGATAACCTGCAATTCTGGTTCAGCCTGATCAACCTGCTGCCGCTGACTATTGCAACAGTGAAAACAGCAAGGTTTACAGAAAGCGAATGAAAAACATAAAGCAAAACTAAATCTGTCAGAAGACACTGATTCTCTCCTTCAGGTCCACAGTTCAGCTGGTAATACTTTCCTCTGGCGGCCCGTGCAGGACTCGTGAGACATTGCTCAGACTTTTCCCTTTTATGGAGAAACTGCATGTGAATGAATGAGTCTGCGTATTACGAGCTGATTTTATAAGCCTTCAGTCATTTTGCATCTAATTAAAATAAAGAAATAGTCTGCGCCCTGTATCATTACCGTAATAAAAGACTAGTGAAGTTGCATTAACTAATCTTTTCTAAAAATAAGCTCTGGTCTAACCTCTAAATGACCACCGGCGCTGACCACACCGGGCGGCCCGCCACACTGACCAATCATTACACACCACCGCTGCTCATACCGACAGGCGATTGGCTGAACGGACCTGCTGGAAAACAGCTGCAGCCAATGATGTGGACAATATACAGACATTATTTTTAGGGGAATATATTATCTTTATTTTGTGCTCTTGTCCCTGTAATGACAGAGGACGGATGCTCTGGCTGCAGGAAGACTGCAAAAGAATCAGTCCACTGCTTTTAACCCGCGCAGCAGCTTCACAGAAGAAGCATCTCCAAAAATATCCCATGATAGACGACTCTCCAGAGGAGGCAGAACTCTGTGACTCTGTCCTGAACGGGAAGCCAGGATGGAAAATCATGGGCTCTATTGTGTCTGTTTCATTATCTTGGCCCGCTTTTAACCTTTTCTTTTGTTTTGCTGCATCTCACACAGAACTTGACCTTTCTGAAGAAACTCAATCTAGACGCCAACCAGATCTCCAGGATCCCCGAGCTGCCTTCTTCTCTGGAGGAGCTCAAGATGAACGGCAACAAGCTGAGTGCTCTCACTCCTCACTGCTTCGAAGGTACAACTCATGTCTGCATGCGGCAGGAAGAAAGAAACACCTCCACATGGAGAACCGACACCACTCGGCTCCTTCCAGGTTTGGTGAACTTGGTGAGTTTGGAGCTGGAGGGGAATCTCCTGCATGAGGGCAGCGTGGCGCCGTCGGCCTTCAGACCACTTCAGAAGCTCCTGGAGCTCCAGCTGGACAACAACCGCTTCCGGTTCCTCCCTCTGGACCTCCCTCCTTCTCTTCAGGTGTTTTATTATCACCCTGATGAA
>NC_043764.1:22768030-22808030 GCF_902148845.1 Salarias fasciatus | reverse complement strand
GTCTGACACTTGACCTCGTCAGTAGTGAGAGAAGCAACTTTACCATCAACTCTGAAGGCTTATTAGTGTCCCGTCCATTTTTAAATCCTCCTTCTGTGCGGCAAAGCCTGCAGACTGTGAGTGCATTCAGTTTGACCTGAACGTCATTGGAGATGATATTGGAAAATTGCAAAGATCATCTCTGGAGCCTCAAACAAAAATCCTGAAAATGTCTCACAATGCTTGAAACCAGCAGTGGACGAGAATATTCTCCGTACTCTCCTGTAAAGGAGTGTGGAGAAATGGAAACTAAATTGCTGGATGGTGAAATAAATGGCATTGTGCTGCAGCTCGGAGCTCTGTGTCTGCTACAGGCCAAAGGGTCCTGCTGGGATTCAGTGATTGGAGGTAAGAGTGGTAGTTACCAGAGATTACAGGGGTCTGGAGACTGAGCCTGGACCTGGTATCCTTCTCAGTGTGGCTTGATTCCCAGAATCTCACTTCATATTCTACCTCTTTACCACCGCTGATGTAAAACCTATTTAGTGAAGACTTTACTGCTTAATATTTTCAATCTCTGGTGTCCACATTTCAGTTTTTCATAAAAACCATAGATACTTGTCTACTCTGTGGTTGTGTTCCTCAGGATCCATTTGCAGCTGCTGCCAACTACCTGTGTCAATGAGGCAACTAGAGCAACTTGAAAATATCAGAAGCCCAACAGATCCATGAATCCATGTGAAATCAATATGTCTTTTTCCTTGTTGTCACTGAGACTGAGCTGTGTTCCATTTATGTAGATTTATTGCCACCCTGGGCTCGGGCTGGCTGTGTGGAGGTTCAGGTTCATGGATTGTCACACCAGAGATGAGTGTGATGATTGGTTATGATCTGTTTCAAGCACTTTAAATGAATCCAAATATGCAACAAGCAGCCTAAAATGCTTCCAGAAAGCAGTGAATTTTCTCCCGGTACCCATCCAAACAGTAGACGTGACTGTGAGTGTGTGTTTATCTGCCTGTGTGTGACGGACTGGTGACCTGTCCGGCTGTATCCTCGCTCCTTGTGAGTCATTCCCATCTTTATATCATCACATTCTTAAAGTATTCATGCGATAGCGTTGCATGGTCACATCATGTTGCGTGCACACGGGTGTGTATGTGTGTGTGGTGTGTGTGCCTCTGTGTAGGGTGCCAGTGGGTGGGGGTGAGGAGGGTGGAGGTCTGTGTGTCTCTGCTCATTAATACCATGTGGAGCTCTGAGCGGTGGCGGACTGCTGCTGAGCTTCCTGGCAAAGATTTAGAATACAAATCAGCAGCACACAACCGGTCTGGGCTGGAGAGAGGGACTAACTGGGTGATATGTTGAAGGCTCCAGTCCCAAACCCAAACCAGGTTTTTTTTTTTTTTTTTTTTAATGCAGCAGCTTGAACCTGCCTCAGCACATGTGGATTATGGAAAAGGGCTTTGTGGTGTTTTGTGTGTGTGCATGTTTTCAGTTAAATCTGTTATTGTGCTGAGTCCCTCGTGTCTCAGTGTTGTTCTCCTTAAAACACTTTATGACTGTATTCATGCGATTTATGACACCTTTGTTAAGCTGAAAGGAATGTGGGCTCCGCGGTGTTTCTGTCGCTGGACCCTGTAGGAGCAGATGGGCGCGGGGCGAAGGTCGTCCGATGGCGATAATCACAGTGATGCAGTTCAGAAACACTTTCATTTTTTCACTGATTCAACAGCTCGGGGGATTTTCACCGGCATACATCATGTCAATTAAAAACCCAGAAAAACACTGATGCATTCAGGAACTCGCAATGTTTGAGAGTCCACGCAGACGTCTGACTGTAAATTACCTTTACGGGTAACCAGAACCGGCTCTGCTTCCCCTCCTGGGTCCCCGGTTCACTCGGCTGTGTGGCCACCTGAGTGTTTGCTGAGGCCACTGCTTGTTGAACGTGGTTGATGGATGGCGGAAGAACAGAAAATTAGGTTTCCCTCCTACTGTGAGCTGGGCTGTAAACTCACAACAGCTGTGCAGGATCTCGCTGCAAAAACACTGAACCCCTGCGCTGCGACGTCGCCCCGGGCCTCAGAAATCTGGCCCAATCTGGACCGTCGCTCTTCATTCTGTTTCCCACAAACTAAACATTTTCATATTGCTTATCACCCTCTTAACCAAAACGTCCCCCTCAAGCTGCCATGCTGCCTTACATCGCGCCCCATAGACCTCATTATTTTGTGTGTGTTATCCCCCCACAGCCTCTCTTTCCTTTCTCCCCAGCACTGCTGCACAGGAGCTCAGTTTCTATATAAATTTGGCTTTACAGCGAAGAAGTATTGGAATCGATGTGAAATCAGGCTTGTAAAACTTTACATGGAACGTCACAGTAGTTAGGAAATTTACCGTGGCTGCAACCAAAATGAGTCTACCTTGAAATGCAGAAGTTGTTAGTTAGTTGTTTAGTGCTCGGACATCTGACAAAAAAAACTGATAGAATATCAATATTTAAAGCAAAAACTGAAATCGGCTAAATAAAGTAAGCAACTGCAATGACCTTTTCGTCCTCAGGTCTCTGGAGTCTTTGGACCTGTCTTACAACCAGTTCACCTCCGTCCCCATGAGCCTGCCTCAGCCTCTCCTGAAGCTGAGCCTCCAGCACAACCGGATCAGTCAGGTCCCCGCCTTCGCCTTCCGTCACCTTCGCCCCGGCCTGCGGTCGCTCCGTCTGTCGCACAACGCCCTGAGCGAGCACGGCGTGGAGCGGGTGTCGTTCGTCGGGACTTACCGCTCGCTGGGCGAGCTCCTGCTGGACGGCAATCGGCTGGAAGACGTCCCGCGCTGCGTCAGGCAGTTCAAGAACCTGAAGACGCTGAGACTGGACAACAATCAGATCAGGTGAAAGAGGCAGTGGCTCACACTGTTCTCCATGATGATAAACTGGATTTAAGACATCAAGAAGTTGAAGACAACGTTGCTCTCCATTGAGTCTCTCTACAAAACTTCAGTATTTCCTCCTGTGTGTTTGCTTCCAGGTTGCTGAGGCAGTGGGGAGTGTGCCACCCTCGTAACTCCGGCTCAACTCTGGCTTCGGTTCACCTGGAAAACAATCAGCTGGAAGTGGAAAAGATTCCCCCGAAGGCCTTCTCATGTCTGACCGACACACAGGGCCTGGTGCTCTACCCACAGCAGGGGCCCGCCTATCAGCAATAGACCCAGACACACACACACACACATCTCTCTCACACACAATGTATATCAACACATAATCACACAAATGTTTTTTTCATCATTTTTAGATTCTTGTCGTCATAATGAAACCCGACCGTCTGACACAGCTTTCGTTTTAAAACTACCCAACCCTCACCGATTGAAGAAAACAATATTTTGGTTCACAGTGGAGCAAATATATAATTTACACAGTAATTAAAACAATCGCTGTATAAAATCATGCTAAAAACCGAATAACGCTGTCGAGTGGAATCTCAGATCTGTTGAAAATGCAGGTTGTTCTCCGTCTTTCATTGAAGTAGGGGATACTTGGGGTTTTTAGGACGGAAAAGGATCAGCCCACGCCTTCGGTGTAATTCAGCAGCACTTTCGTGGTTTGCAGGAGGAGACGTTTAATTAAGGTGAAATGGAATTAAAGTAGGAGTGTTTGGATGTGACAGAGGGACTTGTGGGTAATGAAGCAATCGACTCTTACATGTCCTCAAAAGTGAGTGGAAAAAGTCCGGTGACACAAAAAAACCAGCCAAAGGGGGCCATTAGGAGGAAAAGCATAAACATGGTCCTCCTCCTCCCCTATCGCCAGATGAGCTCCAGCATAAACAGCCGGCTCTACCCACCCTGTTAAAACACTGAGGGTCAGCAGGGCCGCGAGGGGGGCCTTAATGAGGGCCTCCAACCACCTGGAGGAGGCGTCGGTCGCTGCAGGGCCCCCCACAAAATCTGGGGTCCCAGAATGTATCGGTGAGAGGGTGGAGGACCAGGCTTCCCCGTTATTTGGACTAGCAGCAGGGGAGATGTGAGGAAAGTGTCGGGGCAGGGTGGAACTGAGGGGCAAAGAGAAAAAAAACGAGCTGAGTTTCTACACACAATGTGGTGATTGTTCTGTGAAGGTCTCTGAGCTGATGGGTGAAAACTGAGACCGGCAGCCTCTCATGAGCGGTACGAGTCCGACCAAACGAGTCTGAGGGAGATTAAAGAGTGAGGGAGGAGGAGAGGAAGGCCGACAGCTATAGGACGTTTCATATTCTCTCCTGAAAACTCGGTGTTCTCTCACAGCTTCTCTCTCTCTCTCTCTCTCTCTCTCTCTCTCCTCGTCCTCTCCCTCGTCATTTACGCTTAATTACTGATTTCAGTGTTTTAATCAGACCTCCTGAAACAGAACAAAGCACCAAGACGCTTTGAAAAACACTACGTGCAACAGTTGGAGGAGAGGCTCTCTGCTCGCACAGGAAAAAGCAAAAACCGGAGTTTGGAACAACTCGACTGAACCACATGGAGCCGAGACGCTCGACCCCAGTGACCCCGCTCTAGGATGAGCTGGTGTCAAGCCCATGAGCCAGGCATCTACAGGACGCTCTCTGTCGGAGTGACGAGTCTTTATCTGGATACTTCCATCAAATGAAATCAAGCTGAAAATAAAGAAGTGATCTCACCAAACTCTTCGATTCTCTGAAACCTTTGGTGTACTCATCAAAAACTTTCAAACGAGCTGTTAACACGAACAGAGAGGAAAATATTGTGAATTTGTTTTCTCCAATAAAAATCCTTTTGTTTTCTCCACTTTTATTCCCATGCACTCATTTAGATGCACCAACACATGCACACGTGTTTTTCTATCGTGGGAGCGAAGCAGAGTACGGCAACAAAACCCAGGGAGAACATGCAGACTCCACACAGAAATCCCCCCGATGTCCAGCCCAAACTTTGATGAGGGGTGTTCTCACTGTGCACGGCCTTGAGTACATGTGCTTGTTTTGACTACCAGGTGCAGTTCGAGTGTTTTTACAAGTCAAACTGAAGATCAGAAGGACCAGATGAAAGTGTGTGTGAGTGTGTGAGCGTGGGAGGACGGCTGTGGGAGAGGGAGACGCGTCTCCAGACAGAGATTCTCAGGGAACGAGGACGACGGAGGGAACGGAGAGAGGCGAACGTGTGTGAGCTGTACATGTAATACGAAGAGACTCCCACGCGTATCCATGCTTTTCACTCTCTGTGCCGGGGCGTGTAATCACATGTTGGACCTGTGCTCTCCGTCTTACGCATGTGGCGCAGGCTCCATTCTCCATAATTGTACAGTCATTCAGTAAACAGCCCATTACTGTCTCAGAAACTACACGTTCACATTTATACTGCAGTTCCTGTGCGTTGAGGCCGAAGCTGCACCGCTTCTCTTTTAGAACTTTCATTCTTCAGCGTTGACGCCGGATGCTCGGACGTTTCTCCGCAGCTCATCACACCAGGCATTTTCCAAATTTGACAGTCTTGCCACTTTCGGTGCCACACTGCTAAACTGTTAAACCAACATCCCATCACACCCAACAGATGTGAGTCGTCCCATCCAGCCTGAGCTGTTTGCAAGCGGTGTCAGGCTTGTCTGGCCCCGCGCACGGCCCGTTCTGCCCGGTGACGGCGGCTTCCTGTGTTTGTTATTGGATTTGTAGGGGGTGGCTGGCTGATAAAATAAAAAGGTCCGGTACACACAGAGAAAGGCAGCTGAGGAATTTTCCTCCGAACTCAGATGGTCATCAGAGACAAACAGACAACGCGAAAGAGGACGAGATGAGCGTCTTTACTCCAACGCGAGATTGAGTTCCAGTGTTAAGGGTCAACTATTTCGGGTCAAGAAGAATGTGCTTACTGTGGCGTGTAAAAGAGGGAGCCACGTGCTGAAGAATCCCGACGCGCCAATCTTTGATAGCGAGAGTCATCGATAAAAAAAAAAAAAGGAAAAAATGCTGGTCGGTGTTATTTTTGTGACTTTCCTGCAACATGCTCGCACCTACGCAAGAACGAGCAAAGTGGGAGCACTAATGTCTGGAGACACGTTGGTTGAACGCTCGTAGGACAAAAAGGTTTAATTTGGATGCCAAGCCCTGGAGCTGCAGACCAACGCCATAATCAACTGAACCACACGGAGAGGGAGAGAGACAGGCACACAGAAATAAAGCGCTAAAAAGACCAGAGAGAGACTGGATCTATAAAATGAGAGACAGAGAGGAAGCAGAGAAAGAAGGAATGTTATCTGTGTAACCTTTATCAAAACTGCAGGGCGTTGATCTGGTCTGCCCGGAGAGGCAGAAGCACAGAAAAACAGACTTTTCTCCATGTTTTCATGCAGATGATGAGAGGAAACATATTTTTCTTGAATACTGAATAAAACACTGCAAAGTGTCTTCATCACAGTTTTTGTACAGTGTCAGAAAAGTTCCCAGTGTGATTTGACTTGCCAAATCCTCTCTCTCTTTCTCCCTCCCTCTCTCTCTCTCTGGTTGCTGGCAAAGCTGAGAGGAAATCAGAGAGTCAGTGAGAAGAAACACTTCCTCCTGCCAGAGCGAAATTTAATAAAGAACCGTGAGAAGAATCTAAATCATCTGTTCACTCAGAAGTACACTCTGTGGATAATGTTGGAGCAGACGGCCAGCGTCACCAGTGTCCTCTCTCTCTCAGCGTTAATCGCACTGGATGTTCAGTTAAACAGTGATTCTAGCCGCTCACTAAAACGGAGACCGGGGGGAAATACAAACAAGACTTAATTATTACATGGAAAAGTCCACTGAACATCTGCAAACATGGAAACACGGTGGCTGAGGAGCTGCAGAGCTGAAACAACCCTGGTATTATGTTTTAACTGACTCATTCATACAAACCAGCAACATGACGCAGCGTGGATGAAGCAGTGGCTCGTCTGAAGCCTGAACTCTTCAGGCAGCAGTGATAACGTCAAAACTCTACTTTTTTTTTAACCATTTTATCAACAAGCCATGGACTAGGATACCCAATACTAAAGCCTTTAAATTCCTGTCATGTTTTCATGGAAACACATTCTGCTGCACACATTTTGAAGATGTGTGATTTAAAAAAAAGAGGGAAAGACAGAAGCAGAATCAGCATTCCATGCTCTATTCTTCTTCTTCTGCAGTCCAGCCTGCCTCCCTGCTACTGTCAGCGGGGATTCACTCCCCTCTCAATCATGCTTCTTGAGAAAATCAGTTCAGAGAGAATCAAATATTTAGAACCTAAATTCTGTGTTCAAAAAAACATTTATACACAGGAACATATTCATTTACAGTTTGAATAAGATTAGATCAGAAAAGAGATGCCTTCCTTCAAATGATGCTTCATAGTAACACACACATTATGTGTTATTGGACTGTTCGTAAATCATTTGTTTGGGTAATTTAATTGTTTTACACACATCAGACATGAGGAAAAAGAAAGCTTTTGAATGAGGACATAATACAATATAAAATGTATTTATTTATTCAACATGCAAACAATTGTACAGTTTGAACCCATGAGGAGGTCAGCCCGAGAGATTCTCTTCAGCCAACTTTCAGGCAGTGAGGGCTCATGGGAAGTCAATCAGACTGCAGGGAGGGCGAATGCCCCCCCAACACCATCACGGCAGCTCCGCCCCTGTAAATAAACTAGCCTGGTTTGTGTGTGTGTGTTACTACTTCTTGAAACTATTCATCCACAATACATTCTGCATATAAACTAATATTTATTGGCGATATGCAAGATTCCACCAGAATGATACCATTTCTGAATAAAACTCTGAACCTTTCTCCTTGAGAAGGAGGAGTAGGAGAGGAGACAGTGCAAATTATTTTAACTGAGTCTGAGATCTGCACTTACCATGTTTAATTGCACATGACAGCAATTCAGATGAAATACACTGTAATTAAGCTCCGCCAATTTAAACACAAACTAAAGCAGTGAATTCTTGTCTTAAATATCTTATACAGCCGAAAGGGCAATAAGATCAGGGACTTTTTCTACTGTAACACCGTCTATGGACTCCTACAGTCTTACCAAAACGTTGCTCTTTATGCTTTTCTCTGCTACGTTAATCCTCCTCCCAGTGTCATGACAGGGTTTCACTTCTAATTATAACTGAATGTTTTTGACAGAGATAAAAGAAAAGCATGTGTTGGCATGTCAGACACCTCAGTTTAATATCTGGAATTCAAATTGGCGTCGATGAAAATAAGAAGCTGTTTATGCATCATATTTTAAACTGATCAAGCTCCTTTTATACAATGGAAAATAATTAAACTAACATTCTTAGTAAAAGTTTTTTTGTTTATTTTTTTAAGTCGTTGACATTTGTTGAAGCTAAATCAAAGAAAAAATGATGCTTTTCTGATATCTGGGAGTTAAAATGATGCACATGAAGCTGCTCAGGATTCTAATGGAAAACTTTCTAACAGCACTGAAAAAGCAGATATTGATGGAAACTGTACAGATTTATTTTGAAATTCTCATCAAACTTTAAACAATACAGGAGGAAACAGGACATCCTAAAAAAAAAAAAAAAACCCACGCATACACAGGGAGAACATGCAAACTCCACACAGAAAAGAGAAGCCACGAGGTGAGACCCTGAACCTGAGCCTCCTCCAGCTGACCCAGTCTGGACCAGCTGGTTCTCTGTGAAGGTTTTCCACAGAAGGAGCCTCGTGGTAAAAACCACCGCTCTCCAGTACAGACTGTCTCCCTGCATCAGCTACTGTACGAGCAGAGCCTCTCTGCTCCCCCCCTCCCTCCAGGAAGGGGAGAAAGGAGGCTGGCTGGGTAACTTTCTGCCCCCCCCTCCGCCCCCCGGGACGCTGCAGGCTCTGCTGGGTCCGGAGCGGAGCGCACACGGTGGCCTGACGCGGGGCGCGGTGGGCTGGATGTCACAGGACCCAAACTATCCCTAAATGTGAGGAACACTTTCTTTCTTCCTTTTTGTTTTTTAATCAGCCGGAGAGGAAGAGAATAAAAGAAACAATTTCAACCGACTTTCTAGAACTTGGAATTAATCTTTTTTTTTCTTTTCTGTCCAAAAGGTAAGAAATTGCAGTATTTCAATGCTTTGTTCATTACAATGTGATTTGAGTCTTCTTCTGAGGTAACTTCACAGTTAAGTATTGCAACTACCATTGGAAAATAATACTTAACTTGCTATCATAAAACATTTTGTGTTGTTTTGCTTTGTTGCTGCACTTTTTTCAAATATAAATTATTTTTTGTCAAAATGCATTGTTCATTTAAAACAGCTGGGAGTAACATCAGGAAATGTAAACACTGAAAGAAATACAGTTTCATTTATTCTCCGCAGAGTGTTCGGACAATGGTTTTGGTATTTTATCCCTTCTGAGTCCAACCTGTTCCATCTTCCCATCTGATGCTGGACTCTTTCTTCTGACCCCAATCCTCCACTAGATGGCGCAATAAATCTCTGAAGACATCTGACACCGAGATCATAATCAAGCAATCTTCTTTCTCCACTCATTTGCCAACTTGTCAATACACACATTTTCTCTCATCGTGTTCTGAAACGAAACAAACCTCAGAATGACTCTCACGTCTCTCCTTCATTTAGAGAGAATAATTACAGCAAAACGTGCCAATCAACTCACTTTGTTCTGAAACTACCCTCAAATTCAGCTCTGTGTATACAGTGTTGAGATGTTTGTGATCTTTGAAACTTTATCAGGTAGGATGATTATTGCTGTGTATTGTAATTTGAATAAACATGCGGCTCTTTGACAGTTTTCTCCACCGTGACCCAGATTCTGCCAGTAATGTGCCTGAAGGGATCCAGGACTAGTCTGCCAGTAGAGCTGCATCACCTTACAGTACAAAGAGCAGACGGTGTGTGTGTGTGTGTGTGTGTGTGTGTGTGTGTGTGTGTGTGTGTGTGTGTGTGTGTGTGTGTGTGTGTGTGTGTGTGTGTGACTGGAGAGTGGTCAGACATCCAAAGTGACGGTGGAAATGTGTTTCCTGACCACTGAGCCAGCCTGCCTATTAGCCCGGCTGTGGTCTGACCGCCCTCCACCTGCTCATTCACCTGTCTGGCCCAACTTGATTTATTTCAAACCATTCACCCTGCAAAATTCAATGCTTTTTTTAAATTTTTTTTTCATGAAGCATCCATTGTTAGTCACCTCTATTCAAAGCCAAGAGTGTAAACGCAGATCTTCTGCCCTCTGGCCTGGATCTGCTGCTGTGAGTGAACAGTATGGCCCCGTTGTGTCGTTTCTGAGCGGCTCTGCTCGCTGCGACTGCTCCGGCCAGGCCTCCTCTCTTCAGCAGCGCGCGGCTCGCCGCCACATCCAAGCTCGGCGGCATCGGCGAAGCTGCCAAACAGATCCTTTTTTTAGGGTTAGCAGTCACCAAATTACAGCCGCTGGCGCAGTTAACTCCACCCGAGGGCTCTTAACGGACACGCCTAGCTCTAACGGCCTGTATTTCTGAAGTGCGTGTGAATTTGGGATATGTGCACACGTGTGTCAGTCTGCTGAGTGTGTGTGTGTGTGTGTGTGTGTGTAGGAGGATGGATTGCACACTGAAATCAGGGAGATCCTGCAAATCACCTGACGGTTCTGGAGGAACAGGACCTTTAAATAGGCTTGCGGCTTGTGGACTGCAGGTGTTTATGGATACGTGGGACTGGATCTGGGGCAGCATGGCTTCCAGTCCACAAACATTTGTTCTACTTCTGCAAGGGGAGATTTTGTTTTGTAGTTTCAATGTGGTACAAATAAAAATCATAGTTTGCACAGAAGATTAAAAATATTTAAGGACTTCCCACAAAGTGGTGCTTCACTGAGCCGCTCTGCAGAACAGAGCTATGTCCATCACTTTGTGCGCCGTCAGCGCCGGGATCTCCTGCAGCCGCCGTGTGATCCCAATAGCCGCCGAGTGTTGACGTGGCGGCTGCCAATACACCAGTGTTGCGGTGCCAGCTGGCTTCCAGGCAGCTCTCTGCCCCACCTTAACTCCGCCAACACTGTGAAAAGCAGAGCGCGGAGACAAATCAGACCAGCGTCGCCTCACGTCCCGATCGGTGACACCTCCTCGCTCTTTCAGAGAGGCCTGACTGTGTTTCTGTCCGCTGCCATCATGGGAGAGCAAACATGCAGGAGACTAATATTCCAAACCGCACAAAGGGCAAATCATTCAAATATGAGTTTGTCTCGCCAGGAAAGGGCAAAGGCTTCCTCGTGGGAACTGCAGTCACTTCAACGTAATTACTGCTGAGAGAACAGCTGACAGGAGCTCCTGCATGATGGATCGAGCGTATAGGAAACGTAAAGCCAATCTCAGACTCCGCATGTGGGAAACTCAAACAACTAACAGACTTCAGCTGAGAACATTCAAGGTGGTGCTTTTACTGGCACGCTGTGTTTTATTGTCAGTCAACATCTATTCCTCCACACAGTTGATGAGGTGTGACTTTACTCATTTATCGCGCTGAAGCTTTTGTCTCCGTGAGAGATCTCTATTTCTAATTGTGTTTTCTGTTGACTGTATTAAACGCCTTTAGAGAGACAGATTGGGTGTGTGTGTTTGTGTGTGAGATAATGAGATTGTTCTGCCTATGAGTTGGTCTATTTGTCCATTTCTTCTTTTGTTTTCATAGAGAACCTGCTGCCCATGAAACTCATTACTTAAATCACTTCTAACCAAAACAAAGACAACCAGAAAGTCCCTGTTTGCACGTTCGAAGTGCATTTCCTCCTGGTCGATCAACTCTTCGCTCCTACTTGGCCAGCCCTGTGTTGCTGTTGGCCTCATGCAGCTGTTGATTAAACGCTTCCCTGCCTCATCTCTCACATCCTCCTCGCCACTCCTGACCTGCTTCGCCCACTCTTTCCCTCCGCTTCAGAGATGAACCCAGAGAGAGACAGAGAGGCAGGAATAGCTGCTCATCCATCTTTTTTCATCCATCCATCTATTAAGCCTCGGGATTGGAGGGTGAGCTGTGGCAACAGCAATTAGGAGCCAAGACTCTGGTTTGTTTTCATCCCAGACCGGATGTTTGACAGCTCACGGCTTAAATGGAGGGAGAGGAGAGGAATTTGTGTGTGCAAACAACAGAGCCGGATATAAGTGGTTATTACTAACGGAGAGGCTGCTTCGCTGTGGGATGGGGTTCAGTCCGGTTGTCGTGTTGTGTTTATGATAGCTTTACAGTTGTTCCTGGATGTATTAGACTGTACTTAAACTCCTGTTGGTCCTTTTTGTTCCTCTGCCGCGCCAAACGCCTCTTATCTGCAAATCCCTATCCTCCGCTGCATCTCTGCAAACAGCCGGCGACTTACCCGGCCGTTCTGACCAATCACGGACGTCTCCACAGAACTGGAGTCTAAGTGTCGCTTTCTTAGATTTACAATATAGCGCACACTTGTTACACCTCCCATACTGCTGCAAAGGACAAAGAACAGAGGCGCATAAAGCAGTTTGGTGGAGTTCTCTGTGTGAATTCCACCTCTTCAGTGTGTGCTGCGTGTCATTGTGTGATGCCGGCTATATATGTCCGAGCTGTGTCCTCCTGGCTGCATTCTTCTGGCCAAGCCAAGGCCAGTGGTGTGTTTTTTTTTCTTCTTCTTTTCTACAAAATGGTATAATTTGGCAGCTATTTTTATTGGAGGGAACAAACTGCAGGGCCCAGTTTATTCATGCTCCCATGCAGGCCGGGTCCACATCGTGCACAGGCTCTTTGTTTTACTCACTTTTAATGCCCCTGAAAATTATCTGAAGGGCAAAATTGTTTGCAGTTGCAGATGATTGCATAAGAAATTATTTCATGCATTGCACTGAAAAACAGAAACACACACATTCTTCTCGTGTTCCCATAGTTTTGCGAGTGGTCTCATAACTGAATTGTGTTTTATTAACCTCACACTGTGATGTTCGACTATGACCACGTTCCTGGGTTCATTTGTGAGAAGCATTGGTAAGAATTACTGGTGTAATTTGAAGGATCAGTATCAGTTGATTGATTTTTTTTTAATATATAATGAAGATTGTAACGAGAAATGTTCCCTAGCAGAGAATTCCTCTTTAAACTCCCACACAGATTTTATTGTTTTGCAGCCATTGTTGTGAAAACTAGAACCATTCCGAGACAATAAATGTCATGTTACATTTCGTTTGGGATGAGCTCTCATTAAATTGCAAAACACAAAAACAGAACACGAAGTTCCTGTTCAGTCTTATTGTTTTGTTGTTGCATCATGTTGCGTCACTTCCACCCTCCGTCGTCTTTCGACGGCCAGAAAAATAATCGAGTTGAATTTTTCTCTAAGTTTCCAAACCATTCAAACAAATGCCTCTGTAGGATTACCAGGCTGCACATCAGAGGTGGGATTAACACTCCAGAGTGAGAGATTATGAGGTCGTAGGTCACCCCCGTGTCCAGTGGAGGACTGTAGTGGTTCGGCCTCCACACTCACAGCTTCCTGTTGAAGGGATCAACTTGCCTGCTAATAATTATTTTCCCCAGGAATTAGTTTTTAGGCTGAGTGAGAGGGAGCAGCGCTGAAGTGTTTGTCGGGTCAGTGCAGGATAAAGCAAGCAAACACATGCTCACATGTCGGGCGACCTCAATTAGCAGCGTGTGTGCACGCACAGCTCTGACATCATGGAGTTTGTGTTTTTTTCACGCACACACATTTCGTACTTGCACACCCATTTTTTTTTTCTTTGCCCTGGGGATGAATGGTGGCTTTGTTGCAAAACTCATTTGCTGGAAAAAAACTTTTCCACCACTCCGGTGTTATCCCCCGTGCTATCTGATTGGCCGGTGAGAAGAAACTCGGTGTGCAGGAAGCAGACAGTGACATTTCGGTGTGGTTTTAGTGACTTTCCCTCCCAGAGTCGACTCCTGGCACATGTGACAGGGGGAATGAGTGCATTTCTCCTCACCAGCCTCCGACTGCAGTCTCCCTCTAAGGTGTGGTATAAACAGCCAGCCTTTGTAATTAAGGATAAGCAGACCATTTCATAATATTTCACTGTCAATTTACCACTGACCACTGCCCTGCACCCACGTTGCAGTGTGTCATGCACGTAGCTAGTTAATCAGTTTTTAAACCCCGGGGTGGAGGAGGTAATGATGGGTCGTCTTCATTTCCCCTCTGTGTGTTCAGCATCGTGACACCTTTAGACTCATCACACCTGCTCTGGATACATATTAAAGCCATTTGTCCCAAAACCAATAATAATTTTCAGCGTGTATTTCTGAGTCTTGAGCCTTTGCTATGTTTTAGTCTGCGCCTATAAAACACGGACATTGTTGGAATTTTTCTTTTTTTTTCACCTAAGTTTTGGCACGTGCTCTGTCTGAGTCTGAATTTGAGCGAGTATATGACAGAATAATATTTACAAGGAAAAAATAATATTTGAAAATTTGTTTGAAAAACAATTTTTTTTTTAAGTGTCCGGAGTTGAAGGCAGAGAAGCATCAGTCCTTCTTCCTTCCTCAGTGCAGCTTCCCAGGCATTTATATTCCATCATATTTCCATCTGATTTAGTCATTATGAAGGGAAGAAACTAAACATCTCACTGCAAAAGTCCACATAATTCAACACCATCACACACGTTTGGCTGCATGGTTTTAGTTATCAGTGGTGAAGAGTATAACTTCTATAAAAATCTATTGATTTAACTATAATGCTGCCTTCTTCTCTCTGTCTCTGTACGTTCTCAGGTGTAAAAGTCGAAGATGCTGCCACACTGCTCCCTTCTGCTCTTCCTCTGCGTGGCCCAGCTGCTCGCCGCCTCCTCCGCCTTGCCCTTTGAGCAGAGGGGCTTCTGGGACTTCGCCATGGACAGTATAGACAGCGGCGGGCTGATGGCGATGATGAGGGACGAGGAGGAAGGCTCGGCCATCGAGGAGATCCTCCCCCCCGACGTGCCCATGTGTCCCTTCGGCTGCCACTGCCGGCTGCGCGTCGTCCAGTGTTCTGACCTCGGTCAGTGCGAGTGTGTGAGCGGGAAGCAGTGTGTGTGTGTGTCAGAAAGAAAAAACAAAAGAAAAACAAATGAGTTGAATGACTGAGCATAATCCATCCAGGCCTTGCATGACCTGCAAGCCCCCCCCCTTCCCGTTTGATCTGTTATCTAAGGGAGACGGTTCCTCCTCTGGGATAACGCTGGAATATTTTCTCAAGAAAGGCATCTCTTTGAGGGATTTCGTGTTCCTGACTTTGAGCGTGCCGGGCGGAGGAGGAAGAGAGGAATGGCCTGAGCCAGCTAGAAAAAAAAAGATATTTGAAAGGAGGAAGAGAAGGCAGAAAGATGAGAGATGGAAAGGGATCAAGGAAAGGAGGGAAGGAATCAAGGGATTGCAGGAGAGAAGACAAAATATTAAAAATCTTAAGTAAGAAGGAGCTACTTTGAGTTCAAACTCTTTCAGGTGCCGTTTCATGTGCAGGATATTGGATGGAAACCCAAA
This sequence comes from Salarias fasciatus, assembly GCF_902148845.1. Taxonomy (NCBI): domain Eukaryota; kingdom Metazoa; phylum Chordata; class Actinopteri; order Blenniiformes; family Blenniidae; genus Salarias; species Salarias fasciatus. The sequence continues at coordinate 22,792,594 of NC_043764.1, read as the reverse complement.
ACAGAAGGAGAAAACCAAACATTTGTGTGGAAATTAGACAGAAATACAACAAAATGAATAGAGAATTTAAAAATGGAAGTCTCACTCTTCCAGACTTAATTTTAGTAGTTTCCACGAACAATTTCCTGAGTGAAGATATTATAAGTATGTGCTTTTCCTCCGTTCTCTATTTTAAAGGGACCGGGGGAAAACTTAATCGGTCCTTTTTATAAACATAAAGATTCCTCACATTATACCAGCTATATAGCTCTAATAAGACGTCCCTGTTTAGACACGATGGTTTCGTCGCATCATCATTTTACAGGCTCTATGTATTTACTGTCCCTGGTCTCCCTGTACCGGGTAAATGTGGAAGCGTATAATTTCCGAGATGTCAAGTGCTTATTTGGAACAGATGTATTTTGGTGGTGGCGTCTGTCTCCTCTCAGTGTGCATCCCAGCGTGATGTTGAGTATTTGTGTTAAGGGGCGCTGGGGTTTTACAAGGCGCTAGTTTCGTCAGTTGGCGGTGGAGGCTCGGAGATTTGTGGCAGATATGGGTGAAGAGCCGTGGTTTGTGGTTTGGGGGGTTCAGAGCATTCTCTTAATCAGACTCCTGGTGAAAGTGTTTTTTCTTCTTCTTCTCCTGTTGTGTTTATCATGTCTGTTAGATCTGATGCATGCACAGAGGTTCGAAGGTCTCCAGCTGGCAGGATGGATCCAGGCCAGAGAGAGACACGGCCTGGTTTAAACTGTATACGGAAAGCTTGAATAAAAACTTTCTCAATCATCTTGCAGGTGAAATGAAGTCTGAGCAGCAGGGATCTGTGTGTGGACGTGGTCTGAACAGAGCGCCGCAGAGGCTTGGAGCTGTGTGGTGTCACGGAGGGTGTGGCGCAGCACAACCAAACCCATATATCTAAACTTAACTCTGGACGGACAGCTCCTGGTACGGGCCTGCGGGTCAGATGTGGTCGGTGGTAGACTGGATCCCAGTGGGACAGCTGGCGCTCTCCGACCAGGCGGACGGCGTTGCATCATGGTGCCGGTCCACGTGAGGCTGGCCCCGGTGGCCGTCCGCCGGCCGGAGCCCGTCTGCGCCACCGACCACATCTGATACACCCGTCCACGTGGCGCTGTGATGTGGTCACGTTAATGATTGCTGGTCTTAGTGTTTGTGCGTGTGCCGAGTCTTTTTCCAGAGATCCCCCAGTGGAAGAGTGCAGGTGTGTTTCTGAACGCCACAACAATGCTCTCTGCAAGCAATCGCTTTTTGTCCTGGATTAATTTCTTGGTTAATAAATATTATTTCGGTCATTTCTAGTGATCTTTTTCTGTCACAAAGGAGCCAAAATTAGGACACTTATCCTCAACTCATTGCGGTTTCAAACTCACACATTAACACACACACACACTCACACACACACAGCAGTCAGACTGTATTCGAATGTGTCTGGGTTGTGCCCCTGTCCTTTCCATTTGATGTGTGACTCTGCTGATGGTATTTAAATCACATCATTTGTGACTTCTGTCAAATAGAAACCAGATGGAAAACATCTGGTGTCCCCATCTGGCATGAGGGGAAACTGTGTGTGTGTGTGTGTGTGTGTGTGAGTGTGTGTGTGTGTGTGTGTGTCGTTGCCAGTGACTAACCAGTAGTGGTAGTTACGCACTGCGCTGACGTCTGTGTGTGTGACCTCCATGCTTGTGTCTGTATCCACCTTTCATTAAAATAATAGTCTGGGAGAACCAAAGTACTCATTTGCGATTGTGTGGGCATGCGATTGGTTTAATTTTTAGGCCTGATGCAGGTTTGAAACACACTGTGACTATTTATTTTCCAAAGTCTAGGTCTGACCAAGATATCCTCAGATGTTGTCCACTGAAAACAAACCGGTTTTCAGGTTGCCGGTTCAGCGTCACCCAGGGAAGCTTTTAATGGAGGGTGATTCCCATCTGTGTGTTTTTTTTTGGGGTCTGCAGGTTTAACGGAGGTGCCGAAGAACATTCCTCAGGACACAAAGTTCCTGGACCTGCAGAACAACCGGATCACTGAACTGAAAGAGCACGACTTCAGAGGCCTTCCTCACTTATACGTAAGAAGCACAGCTGGCTGCGTTCGTAACGTCACACTGAGGATCAGCTCAGCTCGTCCTCAGCAAGAGAAACTGACTCATCACAGCTTTGGCGTGAGAAATATCATTATGAGCTCTGTTTCCTCTGTCTGGGATTTACAGGTTCATTTCCTTTTTCTTTTTTACCCAGCGCCGCCCTTTGCTCTGAGAGCTTTAATTGTATTAAAGTGGAGCCTGAAGCCAAGTGGGAGTGTTCAGGCTCTCCCAGCAATAAGGCTTTGCTCACTCCTGACCCACATTCAAGACTGCTGACCAAGAGCAATATTAAGTCTGGCAACTTCGGAAACTCCTGACATGACATTATACAATAGCATCTCTATTAAAGCCTGTTTACCTCAGACTTCCTCCGTCTGTGTCTTCGGCCAGCACAGGTGGAGAGACGGACCACTGTTAGCTGGATCTGTTTTTATTCACTCACACGCTCATTTACTCTGACAGAGGGAACAAAATGGAGCTCTTGTGTGTGTTTTGTGTACAATGTTTTTTCTGTTTTTCCTATAAATCCATCCATCCATCCATTTTCTACCGCTTATCCGGGGCCGGGTCGTGGGGGGAACAGTCTAAGCAGAGATGCCCAGACTTCCCTGTCCCCAGACACTTCCTCCAGCTCCTCTGGGAGGATCCCAAGGTGTTCCCAGGCCAGCCGCAAGACATAGTCTCTCCAGCGTGTCCTAGGTCTTCCCCGGGGTCTCCTCCCTGTGGGACATGCCCGGAACACCTCCCTAGGGAGGTGTCCAGGAGGCATCCTAAAGAGGTGCTCGAGCCACCTCAGCTGGCTCTTCTTGATGCAGAGGAGTAGCGGCTCTACTCCGAGCTCCTCCCTGGTGACTGAGCTCCTCACCCTATCTCTAAGGGAGCACCCAGCCACCCTACGAAGGAAACTCATTTCAGCCGCTTGCATCCGGGATCTTGTCCTTTCGGTCATGACCCAGAGCTCATGACCATAGGTGAGGGTGGGAACGTAGATTGACCGGTAAATCGAGAGCTTCGCCTTTCAGCTCAGCTACTTCTTCACCACAACAGACCGATACAATGACCGCATCACTGCAGCCGCTGCACCGATCCGCCTGTCAATCTCACGCTCCATCCGTCCCTCACTCGTGAACAAGACCCCGAGATACTTAAACTCCTCCACTTGGACCAGAGTCTCTCCACCGACCTGGAGGGGGCAGACCACCTTCTTCCGGTCGAGGACCATGGCCTCGGATTTGGAGGTGCTGATCCTCACCCCTGTCGCTTCACTCTTGGCTGCGAACCGCCCCAGTGCATGCTGCAGGTCTGGGTTCGATGAAGCCAACAGGACAACATCATCTGCAAAAAGCAGAGATGAAATCCTGTGGCTATGAAACCTGACCCGATCCGGCCCCTGTCTGCACCTAGAAATTCTGTCCACAAAAATGATGAACAGAACCCGTGACAAAGGGCAGCCCTGCCGGAGTCCAACATGCATTGGGAAGAAGTCCGACTTACTGCCGGCAATGCGGACCAGGCTCCTACTCCGGTCGTACAGAGACTGGACGGCCCTTAACAAGGGGCCCCGAACTCCATATTCCCGGAGCACCCGCAACAAGACACCACGAGGGACGCGGTCGAATGCCTTCTCCAAATCCACAAAACACATGTGGACTGGTTGGGCAAACTCCCACGAACCCTCGAGCACACTATGGAGGGTATAGAGCTGGTCCAGTGTTCCACGACCAGGACAAAAACTGCATTGTTCCTCCTGGATCCGAGGTTCGACTGTCGGTCGAATCCTCCTCTCCAGTACCCTGAAATAGACTTTCCCGGGGAGGCTGAGAAGTGTCATCGACCTACAGTTGGAGCACACCCTCCGGTCCCCCTTTTTAAACAAGGGGACCACCACCCCGGTCTGCCAATCCAGAGGCACTGTCCCCGACTGCCACACGATGTTGCAGAGACGTGTCAACCAAGACAGTCCCTGCACATCCAGAGACTTAAGGTACTCGGGGCGAATCTCATCCACCCCCGGTGCCATGCCACTGAGGAGCTTACCAACCACCTCGATGACTTCAGCTTGGGTGATGGACGAGTCCACCTCTGAGATGTTGGCCTCTGCTTCCTCCACGGAAGACGTGGTGACGGGATTGAGCAGGTCCTCGAAGTATTCCTTCCACCGTCCAACAATATCCCCAGTTGAGGTCAGCAGCTCCCCACATCCACTGTAAACAGTGTTAGTGGAGACCTGCTTTCCCCTCCTGAGGCGCCGGATGGTTTGCCAGAATTTCTTTGAGGCCAACAGGTAGTCCTCCTCCATGGCCCCCCTGAACTCCTCCGAGAAACAAGTTTTTGCCTCCACAACCACTCGGGCTGCAGTTCGCTTGGCCTGCCGGTACCCATCAGTTGCTTCTGGAGTCCCACGAGCCAACAAGGCTCAATAGAACTCCTTCAGCTTGACCGCAGCCCTTACTTCCGGTGTCCACCACCGGGTTCGGGGGTTGCCACCACGACAGGCACCAGAGATATTACAACCACAGCTCCGAGCAGCTGCTTCAACAATGGAGATGGAGAACATGGTCCACTCGGACTCAATGTCCCCAGCCTCCCTCAGGACATGAGAGAAGCTCTCCTGGAGGTGGGAGTTGAAAACGACGCTGACAAAGGGTTCCACCAGATGTTCCCAGCACACCCTCACAATACGTTTGGGTCTGCCAAGTCTGTCCAGTTTCCTCCTCTGCCAGCGAATCCAACTCACCACGAGGTGGTGATCGGTCGACAGCTCTGCTCCTCTTTTCACCCGAGTGTCCAAAACACACGGCCGGAGGTGAGATGACACGACAACAAAGTCGATCATCGACCTCCGACCTAGGGTGTCCTGGAGTCAAGTGCACTTATGGACACCCCTGTGCTCGAACATGGTGTTTGTTATGGACAAACTGGCTAGCACAGAAGTCCAATAACAAAACACCACTCGGTTTCAGATCAGGGAGGCCAATCACCCGCCTCCAGATGTCACTGTCGCTGCCCACGTGGGCATTGAAGTCCCCCAGTAGAACAATGGAGTCCCCAGTCGGAGCACTGTCCAGCACCCCTCCCAGGGACTCCAAGAAGGCCAGGTAATCTGTACTGCTGTTCAGCCCGTAAGCTGAAACAACAGTAAGGCACCTATCCCCAACCCAAAGGCGCAGAGATCCGACCCTCTCGTTGACTGGGGTAAACTCCAACACATGGCGGCTGAGCTGTGGGGCTATAAGCAAACCCACACCAGCCCGCCGTCTCTCACCGAGGGCAACGCCACAGAAGTGGAGAGCCCAGCCCCTCTCAAGAGGTTGGGTTCCAGAGCCCAGGCTATATGGTGGAGGCGAGCCCGACTATATCCAGCCGGTACCTCTCAACCTCCCTCACAAGCTCGGGCACCTTCTCCCACAACATGTATTGTATTAGTCCTATAAAACACAATAAAATGGGTGCTAAATATATGCCCGATATTTTCTTTCAGGGTCTCTCTCTTAGGAACAACCAAATTTCCAAAGTCCATCCCAGAACATTCATCCCCTTGAAGCAGATGCAAAAACTCTACTTCTCCAAGAATCTGCTGACCACCATCCCGAAGAACCTGCCTGCCTCTCTGGTTGAGATGAGGATCCACGAGAACCGCATCAGGAATGTGGCGGCCGGAGCCTTCGCCGGACTAAGCAACATGAACTGCATAGGTCAGGAAGGCTGATGACTCCGTGGCGCTCGCCACCGCCTCTGCCACATTGGCATGGAATTTTTTGGTAGATTAAAGGGACGACGTTTCATTTCATGCCACAGTTGTTCTCTGTATCTTGCAGAAATGGGAGCAAACCCCATCCACAACAGTGGCTTTGAGCCGGGAGCTTTTAAGGGACTGAAACTGAATTATCTGCGCATATCGGAGGCTAAACTTACCGGAGTGCCAAAAGGTAATGACTCATCTGTGCTGTGAGCTTTAATGTGTCTGAGTTAGTCTAGTTGGAAGACGAGTCCAGCTGTTTGGGAAATGTGGTTAACCACCAAGAGCCAGTAAGCAATCAGCAGAAGGGAAGCTCTCTCATCAACGTCTTTTATCTCAATTGTCAAATCAGAGCTGAACTTTTGAAAGTGGCTCTCTAAAGTAGACCTTGAACAACTCTTAACAGTGGAATCTAAACACTTAACATATGATCTGGACTTTCAAACCACATCTGAACTCTTGAGCACAGACCCAGACTTGAAATATCAATTCAACTTCTGCTGAATTTCCTTTGCTTTACCCGACCAGTTAGGTATACTAAATGACTCTGTGCATCATATTTATTTGTAATTATTGTGTTCGTCAGCGGAATAATGAGTGGAGTAATTACTGTACTGTACGTCATCTCTAAACACTATCACTAAGACAAGATCACATATTAAGATTCTGATTCTGAAGGGAAATCTCACACCAACGGTTTCCTCCTTTCAGATCTCCCGGAGAGTCTCCGTGAGCTTCATCTGGACCATAATCAGATCCAGGCTGTTGAACTGGAGGACCTGAGCCGCTACAAAAACCTCTACAGGTGGGTTTCACACTCATGCGCCATTGCTCATTTACAGCACCATGATGCTGTCAATGGCTTTCCTGCAGTGAAGTGAATTTTGAGGTACTCTGCCTTGAAAATGTAGCCTGAAATGACCTGTTTTCCCCTCCTTCCAGGCTGGGCCTTGGCTTTAACCACATCCGTAACATCGAGAATGGAAGCTTATCCTACCTGCCCCAGCTCAGAGAACTGCACCTGGACAACAACCGCCTGACTCATGTTCCCAGAGGCCTGCCAGACATGAAATTCCTACAGGTGAGCCCCATGTGTGCTCCGTCTTCCTCTTCTTCTGCACCTCAGACGTCTCATCTTCACTGATTTCACCCGTTGGTCCCTTTCAGGTGGTTTATCTGCATTCCAACAACATCGCCCATGTGGGCGTGGATGACTTCTGCCCTCGCGGTTTTGGGATGAAGAGGACATTCTATAACGGCATCAGCCTGTTTTCCAACCCCGTGAATTACTGGGAGGTGCAACCGGCAACGTTTCGCTGCGTCAGCGACCGACTCGCCATTCAGTTCGGCAACTACAAGAAGTAAAAAGGAAAATACAGAGGAAGTGAAGGGAGGAGGATGGATAACGAGGGGGAGGAGGAGCAGATAATTTAAATAGTAATGGTAACAAAAAACTTGAGTGATGAATTAAAAGTAGTTTATATATGAAATCCGTTTTTTTATTGTTTTTGTACAGATGGAGAAGGTGGGCAATAAACTGATGAAAAGAGAGGCGAAAAATAGAAACCCATAACTTGAAGGGAATGAAAGCAAAACCTTTGCAGTCTCCCATGTGAGTTTTTTGCATTCTTGAAAGTCAAAGTTTGGAAAGGTTTTGCCTTTTAAAAGAGTAAAATGAGGAGGATGTGTACAATGAGTGTTGTTTCCTAAACCTAAATCCATGAACAACTGAAAACTTGTGAAGCGTTTCATTCCATATCTTTACACAACACTTCATATTGTGATCAAGATCAAGATGGGGACTATAGAGATATATAAAAGGTGTTCTATATAACTTCCTGTGTGTGTGCCAATTCGGTATTTACCTGAACTTGCCCCTGTTTTAAAGCCGTTAATACTTTGGTTAACTTATATTCAGAAACACACAGCCATGGAATTTTACAACAGACTCATAAAATGACTTCAGATTAACTTTATCTTCATGTTGAATTAGTAAAACTTGCCTGTTTGAGTTTCCTTTATTGGAACTGAACAAATTCAGCTGAACCACCAACCGGTCTGTGTAAAGAGTCTTTTCTATGCCTTTAATAAACATTATCTGAGCGATACCTTACAGTACAGTATTCCTTGAGGGGACACTGAGGTAGTGGGGATGTGCCCCATCTAGAGAAAATACACATCCGCTTTGCTTTGACAGAATGAAGGCAGTGTGTTCACATAGTGCTACAAACAATAGTAGTGTTGATGCATTGTTTGCACAGTTTTTTCTTTGTTGTGCTTCTTCTGCTTTTGGGGGTATTTAGGGGGTTAGTGTGTTAGCTATAAGTATGACGTCTTGTCTCCGTTCTGTAATCTGACAACCTACTGCTGCATGTGAATAAAGACATTTTTTAGCCTGCTGCTTTAAGCGAGAGAACATCTGATGTCCCTGGCTTTGGATGCTGTGTGTCAAATAAAGACGAGGAACCAAGAAGTGGAAATATCTGATGAGTGAAACTTCACAAAGCTGACAAGAATAAAGGAAAAAAAATACACACATATTCAGGAAACAGTCTCAAGAAAAGTGTCTAAAAGATTAACTGAAGTACAGATCTTTCACTATACATGCATCTTACACTTTAATACACGTTTTGGTATGAAATGTTTTCTAAAATTTATTTTTGTCAAAATTTCATTAACCGTCATTGACTTTAACATGAACTGTTGTTTTATCAACTCACCATCTTCTATTTGATAAATCTATTTTTTGATCTTACAAATATTATTCGATTGAGTCAGTCACTGAATATTCAATAATAATAATAATAATTCTATCAATGATTCAACAGTCATTCTTGTGTCAAAGATGACACAGGAAACTCCATGAACAATAATCATTGTGAGCCAAATCCATCAATGTCAGGATGGATTAAAAGCAGTCACGAGAAGAAAATAATTGCAATTAAAAAACATGAAAAAGAAAAGGTAAAACAACTCCACACATTACAGGCTGAACTGAAGCAATTCGTGGAGAAACACAAAGAAATCCACATCCTGGAAGTGATGGCTTTCCATATGAGTGGCTTAAAAATTGGTAAAAGATTGATTCCAGGACTCCAAACTGCCTTTATCAGATTTTAGTCAATGGAGCTACTGCCCCCTCCTGGAGAGAAGCAATAACTACAGTACTGCCCAAACTGCAAAAAGACAAAACGGAGAAGGAACCAAGCTCTGCTCTAAAAGTAGATTATAAGATAAACACCTCAAGTATTTCAAACAGAATAACAACAATAACCTCAGGCCTGATAGATGAAGATCGTCTACATGACAGACCCTGAGAAGCTTTACAAGAATTCAATATTGAAACACAGCAGTTCGAAAAACATTACATTTTCTGTGGCTCTGAGAACCGTTATCACGCAAATGAACCCCAAAATGTAAAGAAAATACTTGATTTACTGAGGGGAATAAGGCCCTCAACTTTTTCCATATGTGTGGAAACTTTTTCCACACATATGACAGGACTATAGCTTCCCACCCGTGTGAGTTCTCATGTGGTTCAGCAGAGTCGTCTTTGCAACGAAACTTTCCCCACATGTTACACAAGAATACGGCTTCTCACCTGTGTGACTTCTCTTGTGGACTAACAAATTTGACTGCAGACTGAAACTTGTCTCACATGTTTCAAAAGAAAACGGCTTCTCTCTTGAATGGATCCTCTTGTGGACTATCAAACTGCTGCGATAGCAGAAACTTTCCCCACATGTTTCACAAGAGAACGGCTTCTCACCTGTGTGAGTTCTCTTGTGAACCACCAAACTGCTGCGATAGCAGAAACTTTCCCCACATGTTTCACAAGAGAACGGCTTTTCTCCTGTGTGAGTTCTCATGTGGACCACCAAATTGTGCCGATGGCGGAAACTTGTCCCACATGTTACACAAGAAAATGGCTTCTCTGCCCTGTGAGTACTCATGTGGACCAACAAAGACCCTTTAACTCTGAAACTTTCACCACATGTTTCACAAGAATACGGCTTCTCTCCTGAATGAATCCTCTTGTGGACTCTCAAAGTTGATTGTCGATTGAAACTTCTCCCACACGTTTCACAAGAATACGGCTTCTCACCTGTGTGAGTTCTCTTGTGACGCAACAAAGCACTCTGTGAACTGAAAGTTTTTCCACATGTTTCACAAGAATACGGCTTCTCACCTGTGTGGGTTCTCTTGTGAATGAACAAATGACTCTTTGAAATAAAACGTCTCCCACATGTTTCACAAGAATACGGCTTCTCACCTGTGTGAGTTCTCTTGTGACGCACCAAATTACTCTGCCAACTGAAAGTTTTTCCACATGTTTCACAAGAATTGCGCTTCCCGTCTGCATGAGTTTTCATATGGTTCAACAAACGACCCTGCTGTTTGTAAATTTTTCCACAGATTCCACAAATTGTTTTCTTCTTCTCGGTGCCAGTTCCTGACTTCTGACTTAATTTCTGTTTCTGATGAACATTTTTCCCACAGGTTTCCTCACGGAGAAGCTTTTCACATTCTGCCTGCTTCTCTGACACAGGAGAGTTCTCCACACGGTCACTGTGAACTATGCTTGTTTTTCTCTGCTCTGCATTCACAGTTGATTCTGAGTCCGTTTGTTTTTTCACATGGTGGACTTCAGAGTCATGAGAGAGGAACTGCTCACTGTCCGGTGCTTCTTCTGGTTCACTCAGGTCACTTTGAAACTTCAGTTTCTCCTGACTGGTACCCAGTTCCTGGTGCTCCTCAATTTGTGAAGGCTCTGGTTCGTCTTCTTCCTCTTTAAACTGTAGAAATCCTGGTTCTTCCTCTTCCTCTTTGACCTGTGGAGCTTCTGGTTCCTGCTGCTCTACACAGTAGTTTGTTTCCTGTTTAACGAGCTGCTCCTCCTGACAGTCATGGTGTTGTTGAAGCTCTGGAGGGACAAAAAAAGTACAAGATAAAAGGTTATTTAAAGGAGTCATATTATGCAAAATTCAATTTAAAAAGGTGTCTTTTCAGTCATATTGCCTCCCAGAGCCTCTGCATGATCCCCCAGAAGTGAAAAATTCAGTCACCTCCCCCAATTGTGCACTCCACTTTTAAGAAAATATTCACTCAAACACGCGGTTCTGAAATCTTCCTCTTGACGACGTCATGAAGAGGAATGCCATTAGTAACTCTTTATGTTAACATCACTGCACATTAGAAAGTGAAAGTACATTGTCCGTGTTCTGGCTACTGTTTGCAGTTGAGCTGAGAAGGAATGTTTCATCGGGAAAAAATGTGTGGTTGAGTTGAAGCACAGTGGAGAAGAGTGAGTGTATTTGGACTTGGCAGTCTGGTGAATAAAGGTGATTTTACAACAAATCCTGCTGCTATCTGCAGTGGTTAAACCATGGGGAAGTTCTCACCCAGATTCGTGTGTTCATTCAGACTCTTCCATACCTGTTCTGTGTAACTTGAGTTGAGGTTTCCAGATGATTTCGTACAGTCTATGCTGACGATCAATCTCCTGCTTGTACTGGTCGACAGTTTGTTGAAACACGGTGAATATTTCCACAGCCGCAGCATTCAGTCGCCGGGTGGTCAAGTCCCTCACAGAGCGGTGAGAATCTTCATTTCCACCATCAGTAACCATTTCTTCAACAAGATCCTCCTCCTCTTTAATGTGTGGAGCTTCATGTTCTTCCTGCTCCAGACTGGAGCTCGTCTTCTGGTTACCAACGTGTATCTGCAGACTCTCTGGAGGGAAACAAGACAAAAGACACTGATGTGGTGGATGTGAATATTTTACAGTGATGGATGGATGAGACAGGAGAGGCGACATTCAAAATAGAAACATTGAAGAACAAAAAGTCTGATAGAAGCAGCGGGGTTAAGAAAATGAATGAGAAAACTGTCTGTATGCAAAATTAGTATTTCTGACATCTGTATCATTAATCTCTTTAGGCGGAATGACAATAAGTGGTTACTGGTTTTTGGTCAAACATCTAACCCTGTACACATGATACTCGAATCATAGACGCAAGTGTGCTCACTGTGGAGAGACATGCCTACCTGCCGCCATCTTGTGGAGGTTGTTGGAGAGGCAGCAGTACATGTAACTCTGAGGCCGTGTTTCCACTGGACTTAACGTGATGAGATTACATACAAAGTCAATGTAATGACGCGATTGTCATTTAACCTTGAGCAGCGCGCGTTGAGCGGCGAGCGTTTTCAGCGAAAATTTGCGTGCCGGTTGACACGCACTGCCACTCGCTGCCGCTCCCCGCCCGCCAATCGCCGCCCGCCGCTTCATCGCTCGATGCTCGAGTTGAAATAATTGAACTTTTCAAGCGAATCTGCACCAGGACTGCTTATCAGCGCAGAGGTCGTCACGGACGTGCTGACAAAGGGCATGCAGGGCTCCGACCTTCCAAAACAGCTTTGGCGCGATGCCGCCGCGAGCGCGAGTTCATTTGTTCACCGCTTCTGGTGAAAACACAGCGTCAGCCTGAAGTAGCGCTGGAACTGGCCGTCGTCCAGGCGCAGCTCCTGCAGAAGACGGTGGAACTCACCGAGCTCATACCGCCTCCGTAGGGCAGCATGCATCCAGAAGCAATGCCGGCGCCTCGCGGGCAGCAAAGCTGCTTTTCTCATGCCAAATACAGAGCAGCGATTGTGGTTGTCGGAGCCATCTCAATCTCAGTCTTTATTTGTAAAAGCCCTTTTCATATTCGTAAAAACAACACAAAGGGCTGAACAGTAAAAACAGTCATAAAAACTAAAAAGAACCGAAAACCGCACCATCGATCAGAATGAACACAGAGAGAGAGAGAGAGAGAGAGAGAGAGAGAGAGAGAGAGAGAGAGAGAGAGAGAGAGAGAGAGAGAGAGAGAGAGAGAGAGAGAGAGCGACAGCCGAGTGCACATAGGACTGTGGGACAAACATCAAAAGAATCCTGCCCACTGCTGCTGTGCAGTAGATGGTGATGAGGAGGGTTGTGATGTTTCTGTAGGATGTTTTGTTTTGCATGTTTGTACCAGCAATAAAACTTGCGCGTCAAATGTGGAGCGAATTTATTTGTCGCGCAAATGTAGTCGCGTTCAAAGCGTCCGGTGGAAACACAGCGTAGGGAGAGAAGAGATTCTCAATCTAAAGTACAATTATTCACTGAATTTTCCATTGATTTCCAAATGATTTGATGAAAACAATGCACACGCAGCTATGAGACAGGATGCTTGAATATTTTACAAATGCTGGATTTTCCATCTAAGTACAATATAACCGGAAAAAATCCTGGACTGTTGTCCCATTTCTGGATGTTCTAATGAGCTGAAGATACAAACCAGATCCTGTAGAATCACTTTTCACTGGTGATGTGGATGTAAAGAATAACATGGAGCAAGCTGGTTGTTACATTGTGAAATTAACAAAGACAGGACACACTGAATCCCTCCACTCTGTGTTTAGGTTCTTTCAATATAACAACTCACTTTGTTTTTCCACATACGACACAGTTGCTTTCTAGCGAAATGACTAACTGAAGACCAAACTGAATCTGGATGGAGACATGGCTGGATGCCATGGCCATGAAAAAAAAAAAAACGAAATAATACAATCCACACTGTCAAATTTTTTCAGGGGTTGTGAATGTGTTCTATATATCCAGGTTTTCTGGCTATGGGGGACAGAATAATTAGACATTAGGGGTGGGCGATATGGCAAAAATGTCATATCACGATTTTTTAAAATTAATATCACGATCACGATTTTATCACGATTCTTTTTTATATTGATTTTTCTAGACTTAATTTGCAAGTATGACCATTTTTCCCCCAATGTTAAACATATAAAACGTATAAAATGTATTTAAACATGTAAAACCCTAAAAGAAAAAAAAGACAATTTAAGCAAAAGAAACTGGCTTTAATTTAAATAGTACAGGTTTTCTTCTAATCAAAATGTGCAATGAACACAAGCATAAAAAGTAATGAACAGCAATAGAGTGCACTTTTGTAACACAAAAACTAAACTCACCACATAGATTATTAAAAAGGGTCAACAAAAATGCAAACTTAGCTGGTTACCACTTAAAGGGCAACAATTTAGAACAAAAACAATTTAACTTTAATGTCTATAACCTGAGTGAATAATACAGCTGCTTGAGAACAATTTTTTGTTCAGAGATCTAAGCTTTTATCTCCTTTTAAAAATGAGGTAAAAGATAATGAACAATAAAGTGCACTTTTGTAACACAAAAAATAAACATATCAAATAGCTTTTTAGTACAGTTTTAATGGGATATAGTTTTAATAGTTGCGCTATATGACCACTAGAGGGCTCTGTCTCCATTGAAATACAGCCTCTCATAATCCCATTAAATCAAAGACGTTCCACTAGTTATTAGACAAAAGGGCCATTTCAGCTGTTAACTTGATGGTATGTTCACTAAGTGTCTTTTCACATTTCTGTGATTTGTTGTGTATAAAATCCCTCATGCTAGCTTGTGAACTGCTCGCAGTAGCTCGCTATAGCTAGCATTAGCATCGGTGCTAACTTCAGCGTCTCTCTCTCTCCAGCTTTTCGGGGTGTTTCTATGGCGGCTGATCTCTTGTAGATCCCGTACTGCTGCTGTAAACCAGCTCTGCCTGACACAGCCTCCACCCAGCAGTAGCTCCAGTCAGAAAAGCTCCACGGCGCTCCACTCGTTGTTAGCTGCCTTTGCGTCACCGAACCAGCACTGGCTGTGGCTGCCCTTTTTTTTTGTTTTTTTTTTTAATCATCGTTAATGTTGCTCCGCATGTATCTATTATGTATGTGGAGAACTGCACTAGAGGGAATGTTTAGTTAATATTATCTGAAGCTTTCAGGTAACATAATCACTCCAAAAAATATTATATATAGGTGAAAAAACAACGAGGAGAATGTGCCCTATAGACGGTTTAACGATCTTTCTGATTTGTGAGATCGTCCTGACGTTATAATCCTTAACGATCTTATATCTTCATATCGCACACCCCTATTAGACATGTTCTATCCTCCTATTTATCATGTTTATTATCAGTATTAGTTATACTGATAGCAATGATGAGAGACATCATGGCAACATAATATCAATTTTATTCAAATATACACTCTGAAACCAATTGTTTTAATAAAAACCTGAATCAGCCTGAACAGTCTGAGTTACTTCAGTTCTATTTATATCTGTGTAACAAATGAGCCGTTTGAATGAATGTTGAAAATTCATCCAATCACGATCGCTTTCATTGTGAAACCATGTCATTCCTGCACATGTGTGGAACTCCAGTCCTCTGGGTAGAACCCTGCATGTTTCAGGTCTCTCAGTTGTAACAGCTGGTTGCCATGAGGGGCTCCTGATTGGGCTTTTTTACAAGCATGAGGGTAACGGCAACATGAGATTCAGGCGTGCTGAAGCAGAGAAACATCTAAAACATGCAGGATGGCAACCTTTTTGGGATTCAGTTTGTCACCCCTGCTCTGCCGACATCATGCACTGTGGAAGCGAGGAGCTCCTACACAAGATGGCCGCTGCTTCAACACGTCGGCTCCAATCCGCTGCTGCAGTGCAGCGACTCGCATCAGCAGAAACGCGTTTTTATATTTTCCTCAATGTCTTGCACCTTCTGCAATCAGCAAGGTTTACTCAGCTCCTCATTTAATGCTAACCCAGCCGTTTGACGAGTGGCATGCTCGAGCTCAAAGCGCGCTCACACAGTCTGCAGCAAGTGGAGACATGTGGCATTGGAGTCGTTGAAACAAAAGAGAGCTGATACCCCTTTCCCACTGACCAAAAAAACCCTTTAGACCCGCTAATAATCGGCTCCTCATGGCAGTGGGAAAGGGTTTTCAGAAAATTTAAGTAGCACCGGCGAGAATTTAGCCCACCACTCCAAAATCGATGTCAGGGAGGGAGCGTACCTATGTTCCCCGGGTCCTATGTCCCCCGGGTCCTATGTTCCCCGCTTTGTATGGACCGGGGAACATAGGACCTTTTTTCCACATAAGGGTCCTATGTTCCCCACCAAAAGATTGAAAAAGATGCACTTCTTTTACTGCGATTGATTTGTTTAGGTTCATATGTGCGCATCTGAACAGGGAGCTAGCTCTGACAGCAGACAATCAGACAGACGGCCAAAAATATCAACCAAATCCCAAAAGAAAGACAATAAAAAGAGATATAAGGTGGAAGAAGATTTAGCAAGCAGGTAAGTGAGGAGAACAGATTCAAGTAAAATATTATAACCTCCATCAAAGTACAGCAAACCATGTATTTCTCGTTTCCAAAAATTAATTTTAGAACGAAAATATTTTCTGAATAAATACCTTCATCCTGTGGAGCCTGCAGTCCCAGAATGAAATGAGCAGGGTGAGGACGGGACCGTGTGAGGTGTCCGTTCTGGTGCGCAGCCGGGGAGACTTATTTTACTAATTTTAATATGTTCTTGATTATTATTGACGGTTAATAATACAACTATTTTGTGTGTGTTGGCGTGTGTGTGCGTGTTTATCAGGGAAATGAGTGCGCGGAGTGTGAGTTAGAGGTGACGCTGCTGAAATGCGCACTGTAAAAATTAAAGAGGCATTAATAAAGACGACATGAGGCATTAAAAGGTTTGCTGATCCTCTTGGCTTAATATTTTGTTTATTTTTCTTAATTTCTAATACATTAGATTACAGAAAAACAACCTGTTGTTTAGGGCTGCACAATTAATCGAATTTTGATCATGATCACGATTTTGGCTGCTGCGATTAAATTTAGATGATCGTCGCGATTTTTAAATTGAAAAAACGGGCTCTGTTGCGTGTCACATCAAGCACTTTTTTAATCCAACAATCAGCCAACCACCAGGGGGCGACCTGAGCCGTGTAGCTCCTGCTGCCTTCAGGGACACTCCGTAAAAGTAGCTGCTGATGGACGCCACTGCGGTGTCTCAGTCAGCTGTTAGCTTAGCTGTTAGCCACCGATGAACTAGCTGGCTTTGAACGATTCCTTCATACTCAAACATCAGTCGATGGAACGCATCTCAACTTCTGTACTGGTGGAAAGATGTAAACGCTGAGCGTCTCGGACAGAACGGGAAAAGCTGTTATTGACGGACAGTTCAGGATGTGAGCGGCGTAGCAGCGGCTTGGAGAGAAAGAGGGAATCATTGTTCTGGTAGGTTTCATTTCTGGGTTTAGCGTGGCTGTTTACTGTTCTCTTGTTGTTTTATCTTCATCTTGTTGTTCAGTGATCATCGTGTTGCTCTCAGGGGTTAGAATGCAGCAAGTGACGGTCGCTCAGCTGTGAGGCGTTCAGGTTCCAAAGTCATAATCCGGCTCTTTTCAGAACAGAGGTCTGGTCAAACGTTTGTAAAAACTCACAGTCGGCGCGTCTATATGTTCGTTTCTAAGGGAAAGCGATCATTCACAACATTGACATGGTTCTAAATAGCTGTTTAGATTCCAATTAAAACATCTTCAATTATGTGCGCATGCACACCAGACTTCGCTGAAGTGCTGAAGATGCACATCTTCAATTTGACACTTGTTTGTTTTAAAAAAAAGTGCAATAAAAAGGTATGTTTTACATAACAATGAATAATTGTGATGAATAATCGTGATTACAATATTGACAAAAATAATCGTGATTATCATTTTGGCCATAATCAGCAGCCCTACTGTTGGTGTGGTTCTGCGCAAAAACACACTGCAAAATGTATGACGGTCTGGCTGAGCGCTGCGGCCTTTGGAAGGGGGTGTAAGAATGCTGGCAGTTCTAGTGTTAATTATGGAGGATGTCTGTGTTTTTAGTCCTGTCCAGTGCCTCATATTAAAGGAATACTCCACCCAAAAAACGATTTGGCCTCATTTTCTACTCACCCTCATGCTGAGAAACACTCTGGAGCAGTTTTTTGATGTTTCAAATGCAGTTGGAGATGTTTGGGGACTTTCTTTGTCAACAAACAGGGACCGACAGAGCCCGACAGAAAAAACGGTCCATAAAGTCCACAAAACGTGCCCATTCTCCTTCATACTGCTTGTCTGCTGTGTCCTGAGTGCGTAATGTCCATAATTAATTCTTAACGAGGTAATTTAGTATATTTTAAGAGCCTAAACAGTGCGCTTTCATACTGCTCCAGTTCATGTCTGCGTGCGCACCCTGAACTACGGAAACTGCAGCAGACCAAGCAACACGCTTGCGCGCTTTCAGCGACTACTTTTCTAAATAGCAAGCGTAGAAGAAGAAGTTCCGCTGTTTATATTCTGCTGTGAGTGACCAAGCTGTGGACTATCACAAAAGTGATTGGCTACTGTTTTAAAGCTTTGAATTCGGTGTCCTGCTGAAAGGGCACAAGCTCTTGCTTGGTCTGCTGCGGTTGAAAAATCGTAGTTCAGGGTGCGCGCTCAGACATGCACTGGAGCAGTATGAAAGCGCACTGTTTAGGCTCTTAAAATATACTAAATGACCTCGTTAAGAATTAATTATGGACTTTACGCATTCAGGACACTTGGATTATAGCGGACAAGCAGTATGAAGGAAAATGGGCATGTTTTGTGGACTTTATGGACCGTTTTTTCTGTCGGGCGCTGTCGGTCCCTGTTTGTTGACTACGAAAGTCCCCAAACATCTCCAACTGCATTTGAAACATCAAAAAACTGCTCCAGCGTGTTTCTCAACATGAGGGTGAGTAGAAAATGAGGCCAAATCGTTTTTTGGGTGGAGTATTCCTTTAAGCCTGGTACACACTCAGCTCATTCCCTCAAGTCATTCATTCATTTCGGCATCTCCGTCAGCGTAAACCCCAACCCCTCTCTCGTGATTAGCTGTGATTAGGACACAAAGTCCTCGAAATTTTTTATTTAAGTTTTTATGAAATTTTTCTTAAATATTTTATTATATTTCACTGTTGTTTACATCAACTAGGTTGCCGCGATCCGTCCGCTCTGCCCGCTCTGAAGGCACATAGTCCTCGAAATTTTTTATTTAAGTTTTTATTAAGTTTTTATTAAATATTTTACTATATTTCACTGTCGTTTACATCAACGAGGTTGGTGCAAAATGCAAATCTGCGCTCTCACCGCGGCAAAAAACAAACAACAAAAAAAACCTATCCGAGTGCGCTATGACACAACGGGGAACATAGGACCCTTCTTTAGAAAGAGGGTCCTATGTTCCCCGGTATTGGTAGCGGGGAACATAGGACCCGGGGAACATAGGACCCGGGAACATAGGACCGGGGAACATAGGACCCGGGGAACATAGGGATGACCCCAGGGAAACACTGCCCAGACAGCAAGACGACATTGAATAAACGTTGATATTTCATCAGAATCGTCAGAATGGTTGATATCGATTTTTCAAACATGAATAAACATTGACTCATCATTGCAATATAGATGGTACCTGATGTTGATGATTATGACATTGAAACAACGTTGATTTATAATCGCCGACTGTGGCTGATTTAGCCTAGATCTGGCGATGACACCAGTGTTGATAAACGGTTGAAGAATGGTTGACCTCGAAAATACATTGATTGAAAAACCATCGATTTATGGTTGAAAACAGAGGACAACCAGGGAGCAATGGCAGGTTTATATACAAATTTTAAGTGATGGAAAACTCAAGTGATCCACAACTAAAACAATGAAAGTAATAAAATACATATACATATCTTCAATAATGACAGTATTTTTATATTAATAATTAGGCCTATTTGAATTTGTATTTACTCTCAAACGTATTGATTCCACATTAAAGAAAAAAAGTAATTACTCGCAATGCCAACACAATCACATTCACTAAAATGACACTTGTTTTTTTAATACTTCTTGTTTGTGTAATACATACCTTTTGTTCTGATAGACTGCACTGCTTGCCAAAATTGGAGGGACCACTGTGGAGCTCAAAATCCGGAGGATGCTGGCATGGACCCTCACAAATTAGCTAGCTTGTGAAATCAACTGGGCTGGGAAAAAAAACAAGGATCTGTCCAAACAGAAGCGCCCTTTCAGAGAGCTGGCTCTCTCCAAGTGCATGTTTGGTGAGTACTGTAGATTATTCAATCTCTTTAGCCTATCAGCAGCAACAGTTCTCTAACAAATAGGCAATGCCTGGGGCCTACTGTTAACTCGAGCATATTTGAAAATAGGAATATTAATTAAATGAATCTCAAGAAACAAAAATTACCCTGTAGTAGCTCAGCCCAATGATATGCTACTGATGGGCTTATGTGACAAACGCGCCGCGACGATTTGCAACTGTGGTCACGTCAGCCGTCTCTCGTTTTTGCATGGTCAAGCCAATCGCTCCAACATCTTCACTGCCCAGGGGCCTCAAAGACTTGCGTGGATGTCCTACTAAAACATGGCGTACGATCAAATCCAGAAAATGTTGTTCGTGCAGAAAAAATCCGGATGTATGAATCTGTGTGCACGCATGAATTCAAGCACGTGTACATCCCAATCAACGTGGAATTGAGCGCACATGTTGGAGTACCCGACCCCTCCCTAACCACACCTTCATTCACATAGGCAAATCATATTTAAATGAGCCATGACATTCCTGCCTCTGCACAATCAGAAAATTAAAATAGAATAAGTGAGATGATTAAAAAAAAAAAATTCATGAACGCGCATTTGACTCACTACTCACTGAAGTGTCGCACTTAAGATGTTGGAGCGGCTGGCTTGACCATCCGAAAACGAGAGACAGCTGACGTGACCGCAGTGACTTGCATTACTGTATTACTGGAACTCTGTAGCTGTATGGGGCTACACAGTGGCGTAGTGGTCAGCCTTGCAGCAAGAAGGTCCCGGTTCAATCCCGGGGTGGGCCTGGGATGTTTCTGCATGGAGTTTGAATGTTCTCCCTGTGCATGCGTGGGTTTTCTCCGGGTATTCCGGCTTCCTCCCACAGTCCAAAAATATGCTGAGGTTAATTGCCCATAGGTGATGAATGTGAGAGTGATTGTGTGTCTGTATATGTAGCCCTGCGACAGACTGGCAACCTGTCCAGGGTGTCCCCTGCCTTCACCCGAGTCAGCTGGGATAGGCTCCAGCACCCCCCGCAACCCTAATGAGGATAAAGCCGTGTATAGAGAATGGATGGATGTAGCTGTATGGTTACCCATTTCCTTATTTGCTTACCACATGTCCACAGAAAATGTCCCTTAAATCCACTCACAAAACACAAAACTTCAACAACTTTCATGCTGGTGTTGCAGTCAGAAACCGTTTGTGCTCTAACCTGTCAAACCACCTGGCACATCATGCGTAGGTGCTCACTCAGTGTACGGTGGACACACGAACATAAACAATCAAAATAAAATGGCAAAATGGCCATAGCATACGCCTTTGCTTTTTCAGGGGCTAACTTTGCATTTTCTTTCTCTTTTCTGTTTAGATGCTCTTGTTCTGGAAGGAGGAACACAGCAGGGGCAAGACCGATTTGTGGCACTGGCAACTAGCAGTGACATGCCACGAATTTGAGTTTGCACAGGTGGTGCAGAAGTGGCTGCGCTGCGCACCGGATAGGGCAGGGGGGTCTGGACGCTCTAAGTTGCCTATGCAACCGACTTCTTAAGACTGTTCTTCTGTTTTGTTCTTGTCATTGGTTGCTGTAGAAATAATTCTGGAATTCCTGAAGAAGTTGTTGGAGGGAAGGTGGGACATCACACACGACAATGCACACACACACACACACACACTCCTGAAGTTGTTCCTTTTTCATTTGTTTTGTTAAAAAATCAATTAGCATAAACTGTAATAAAAGTTCTTTTGTATTTTAAAGTCATCTGCTGTAATCATTTGATTATACAGTAAAATGTTTTCATTACCTTTCCACATCCTGGCTGTAGATGAGGCAGCACTTTTATCGTTAAAAATTAATTGAAACCACATTGATTTATAGTTGAGTAGAAATGTCAACGTTGTTTCAATGTTCCTGATGGTTGAAATACCATTGAAATACCATTGGTCTGTGGTCAGAATTCAATGTTGTTTCAATGTTAAAAAATGGTGCAACATGATGTTGAATCAACATCAGATTCCAACGTTGATTCAATGACTTATAGTTGAAAAACATAACATTGATTCAATATAGTTTCAATAACTGCTCGCTGTCTGGGTGGGATCTATAATGCTGAAAGTTCGTGCTTTAAAACCACGGCTGATATTTCACTGTGATCAAGAGCTGCATCTTAATTTCTCTCCGCTAAGCAACAACAGTCCACGAGTCAGACTCATGTGTTCATCCACAAGTTTTCATACCTGGTCCTTTTAACTTGATCTGAGGTTTCCCACCGAGCTGCAGCAGTCTGCGCTGACGACAAACCTCCTCCTCGTACTGCCCGATAGTTTGTAGAAACACGGTGAATATTTCTCCACCAGCAGCATTTAGTCGCTCGTCGATAAAGTCTCTCAAAGCCTGAATTGGAGTCATTTTTTTTCAGTAAAAGATGTGTTTCCCACGTGTGACGAAAACACACCAGCCAGAGCAATACAGAAATACAAAGCTGCTTCTTCTCTCGCTTGTTGTGAGGATCACAAACAGCGTTCAGCTTCATACTGACGCTTACTGGACACAGGCGGAACTGCACTCTGAGGCCTCGTATGAAACAGAATAGATAGATAGATAGATAGATAGATAGATAGATAGATAGACAGACAGACAGACAGACAGACAGACAGACAGACAGATAGCAGGTGTGGCGCCCCTAAAATAGGGTGACCACATTTATTTATTTAGTTGACCATATTTAATTTATTTATGTCGGAAATTATTCGGTTACTATTTCAATTACTCAACTTTTGTGTAATTGAGTGGCGGAACTTTTGTTTTCTCTCGCTGCGCTGTGAACGGTTTAGGGGCGGACGCTTCTGCCGTTCATTCAGACGTTATTCGGGAGTTAAACAAGACGCCTCTCGTCTTGTCTCCTCTTTTCACCTGCTTAAAACAGGTTTGTGAGTCACCTAAAGAACACAGTTAATTCGTGATATTGTCTCAGCGATTTTCTGTATATTTGATATTATTTGTGTCAGTTTAAAATCCATATGAAGCAACTTCCTGGAGTAGGTTTTCCCCATGCGGCCGCCATTTTGGGTCAAATAAGCGACAGTTGCTGGGCAGTTTTTTTTTATTTTTATTAATGGCTCCTGTGTGTTTGTGGTGTACAGAATATTCATTATTCAATGTTAAATAAGTATCTTATTCTTATTCTAAACTGATGTGACATTTGTTTTATTCTGAATCGGTTATTTTAAAAGAAAATGTTTTATAGTTCAAACAAATACCTTAGAAACTGCTTCTTTCAGTTATCTGTATATTGTCAGAAGACTATTTTCTATTAATTCGAGTTAAGAAATGATTTCTTGTGGAATACATGTTTTATTTCATGTTTAAGACCCATAGAGAACTGTGATCAGAAACTGTGTGACTTTATGCACAATGATTGTAATGTGATTACATGGTTATGGAGATGTGTTCATCTCAGTTACAGAGGCGATGAGAAAGAATATGAAATGTGATTGAATGTGGAACAGTGAATGTGATAAGAATGCATAGGAACTGTAGAAGAACCGCTTATGGAAGTGTGAACCAACAGAAATGAAAAATGCAGACATGATTTATGAAATGTAATGTTTATTAAAGATTCAGACGTTATCCGGGAGTTAAACAAGATGCCTCTCGTCTTCTGTCTCCTCTTTTCACCTGCTTAAAACAGGCAATATTTTTGTTACTGTGGTCATCATCACACTGAGACCCGTAACACAGGCATAGTAAGGTACATGAGGACTGTTCATGGTATTTTCACTATCAAAATATTGATTATAGTACATTGTGTGAGACATAAACACATGATCAAATATTTTTGAAGATACACAAAGCCAGAAAGATATCTGAAATAATTTTGGGAATCATTAGAAAGCAATCACAATCAAGGGAGAAATTTACATCCAAAGTCAAACTTATGGTTTCATGTGTCTCTGGCTTTATCATTAAAATGTTTTTAATTCATTACAGCAATTATTTCCTTTTAAACATTATGCAACAATTTTTACCAGTATGGATGATACTAATGGCGATTTTGGCCAATTAAAGACAGAACAACTTGGATTTGAAGAATAGATAGATGTGTTATGTGGTGTTATGTTCAGTGACATCCTGGTGTGCACTCACTAGAACTACCTCCTCTTTCAGGATTATAACTGATATTGGTGATTGGATGAAAACCAAAACATTTTGCATGTACATTTTTTCCATTTGATACAAATTAGCTTTTTGCTTTACACATGGATGACATGTTTTGAAGAATGTAATCAGTTTCAAGACATACTCCAGACATAATCCATAAACGTCTTTGAACTTTGTAATTAAATAGGAATGTCGCATGTGAGCAGAAATCATTTTCCCCTATGGAGCATGAAAAGTGAAAAGTGGAAGGATGTTAGTTAAAGGATGACTCAACAAAGTTTTAATTTCACCTGCGGCTCATTCATTCATTTAAAAAAAAAAACAAAAAAACAAAAACAGCATGCTTTGGGTTCACTCCACCATTTTACTTCTATTTCTTCAAAGTACACATCTGCTAAAATAAGTTTTTTCATCATTTTCAATCACACACCAAAAAAACAACAGTGTGAGAATTAAAAATAATTGTTTTTTTCTAAGGTAATGCAACCAGGCAGTGACGGGTCAAGCCTTTCAGGTTCCCACCTCAATCTCATCTAAACTTGACTTTTTACACGCTGGAGG